>NC_069500.1:314859910-314962410 GCF_027579735.1 Bombina bombina
AAATACATCTGGTTAGCCTATTTTAAGAGGCATATAAGTGGTAGCCACCAATCACTATCTAACTCTCAGTAATGCATTGCTGCTCTGAGCATACATAGGTAGACTTTTCAAAAAGAATACTAAAAGAGCAAAGCAAATTAGATAGTTTAAGTAAATGGGAATGTTGTCTAAAACTAAAAGATCTGTCTGAATCAAAAAAGTATTTCTGTTCTAAGGTTGTTCATTAGCTCAGTCATTATACCTGTCTCACTTGTGCTCAGGTAGGGGAATCCTTTAAATCTGGTCTGTTTGGAGGACTGAAATTGAGAAACATTGATTTACTGGATGGCGAGTTAATGAGGTATTTCTACATTAGTGTTGTGTAGAGAAGTATTTATTTTCCAATATTCATGATAGAATACTTTTTTAAAAACCACATTTGGATGAGTATTATGTACCTGTATATATGTGGGTTTGCCCAGCTTGGCATTTGTTATTTGTAGAAATCCATCAACCATACGGAGGTTTCCTATGAGAGAAACTACTGTTTCAAATTGTAAGCCAATTTGAGAATATTTGTATTTTAGTTGATATAGTAATAATAAGAAAGCTCAACTATGCAAACATAGAAAAATAGAAGTCAAAGTAATGAGACCACAAAAGAGTCTTATGTTTATAAGTCTCAAATGAGAAAACAAAGCTTGCTAATATCAAATATCAACTATCACTATATAATTATATTTTCATAGAAACTCCAGATAGAAACACTTAGTGGGACAGAACCCTTGGGTTATAGTTCAGGCAGCTCTGATTTAGTTGATGGAAGTATCATTAAAATAGAATTCTAAAGGCAAAAAATGTAGACTATAGTGGACGATGTTTTCATAGGAACTCCAGATAGAAACACTTGGTGGTTATATATATATATCTTACACTTGGGTTATATATCTTGGGCAGCTCTGATTTAGGTGAGGGAAGTATCATTAAAATAGAATTCTAAAGTCCAAAAATGTAGACTATAGTGAACCCTCTAATCTCCAGATAGAAACACTTGGTGGGACAGGGCCATAGGTTATAGCGTAGGCAGCTCTGATTTAGTTGAGAGACGTATTATTAAAACAGACTTCTATAGGCTGAAAATGTAGACTATATTGGACCCTCTTTTTATATAAACTCCAATTAGAAACACTTAGTGGGACAGGCCCTTGGGTTTTATATCTTGGGCAGCTCTGATTTAGGTGAGGGACGTATCATTAAATAGAATTCTTAAGGCTGAAAATGTAGATTATAGTGAACTCTCTTTTCTTTTAAACTCCAGATAGAAAAACTTGGTGGGACAGGGCTCCTGGGTTATATATCTTGTGCACCTCTGATTTAGGTATGATAAGTATCTTTACTTTGCATTCAGAAAAAGTGCAAAGAAAGTGCATAACTAAATGAGACTTTTTAAAACTTTTTAGCAATAGACATTGCACAATGAATAATTGTACAAGTGTGTAATATGTGCAACTTTATAAGTACAACACTAGAATCCCAGTCAGGAAATGAGTGCTTATTTTTGCTGATCTAAGAGATGTCTCGCTAATATTGCCACTGTGTGTTATCCCCCAAATAAAGCAAAGTTGTGATAATTTTACTGTTCAAATCCGTATTACAAATAAATAACTCTCTATATTCTTTAATATGACAAGTACAAAGGGGAAACTCACTCATATTACAAGTTCATGATTAACCATTGCACTCAAGCAAGATTTCAGTAAATGCTGAAAATGTTAAGAAAGTGAGAAGCGATTATAAAGTCATTGCAACTGTTCATACAGGACTTCATAAATCATGTGAATGATTTGTTTTTCTCAAGACCTTTTGAAAGGAATAATATACAATGGTCAAGATTCATTATGGCTTTATTGGTATCTGCTTTATAGTCCACTGTCGATCCTAAGAATGAAATATTTTATTATATTAATTTGCCATTTATTTTACATATTATATATCTTGCAGAGCACACAAGAATCAATATAAAGACAAGAATAAATATATCACCATTGCAAAATCTAGAAAAATGTTTTTTATCCAATGCCTGGATCTTTTAATTGTTGTATTACTGTAATATTTTTTATCTTTCAAGGTAATCACTAAAGCCTCTAGTTATCAAGTCGTTGACTTTCTTGCATTCAACGGCACCAATACGCTCGTCTAAGATCGCCTAACATCGCTGCTGTGGACCTGAATACGTTTGCCAAAATTATCAAGAAAGCTGTCAAAAAGCCGCGCACCAAGTACGGTGCGATGAGCAGTGGACTGTTGTTAACTAACAGTCATCGATCTCGCTGCTCATCGGCTTATTCGCAGCTTTATTGCTACTCTGTCACTAAGCACCCACACTATACTATACTGTTTTACCCCCTATACCGCCGCTCCCAGAGCCCACTGCACCTAAATAAAGTTATTAACCCCTAAACCGCCGCTCCCGGAGCCCACCACAACTCTAATAAAGTGTTTAACCCCTAAACCGCTGCTCCTGGACCCCGCCGCAACAAAATAAAATGTTTAACCCCTAAACCGCCACTCACAGACCCCGCCGCCACCTACATTAAATTTATTAACCCCTAATCTGACCCCCCTACACCGCCGCCACCTAAATTAAATTTATTAACCCCTAATCTGACCCCCCTACACCGCCCCCACCCACATTAAATTTATTAACCCCTAATCTCCCGCCCACAACGTCGCTGCCACTATATTAAATTTACTAACCCCTAAACCTAAGTCTAACCCTAACACCCCCTAACTTAAAGATAATTTAAATTAATCTAAATAAATATTCCTATCATTAAATAAATTATTCCCATTTAAAACTAAATACTTCCCTATAAAATAAACCCTAAGATAGCTACAATATAACTAATAGTTACATTGTAGCTAGCTTAGGGTTTATTTTTATTTTACAGGAAACATTGTATTTATTTTAACTAGGCACAATAGTTATTAAATAGTTAACTATTTACTAACTACCTAGCTAAAATAAATACAAAAGTACCTGTAAAATAAACCCTAACCTAAGTTACAATTACACCTAACACTACACTATAATTAAATTAATTACCTAAATTAAAATAAATTAATTACAATTAAATAAAATTAATTAAAGTACAAAAAACAAACACTAAATTACAGAAAATAATAAAATAATTACAAGAATTTTAAACTAATTACACCTAATCTAATCCCCCTAATAAAATAAAAAAAAGCCCCCCAAAATAAAAAAGCTCTACCCTACACTAAATTACAAATAGCCCTTAAAAGGGCCTTTTGCGGGGCATTGCCCCAAAGTAATCAGCTCTATTACCTGTAAAAAATAAAAACAATACCCCCCAACATTACAACCCACCACCTACACACCCAACCCTACTCTAAAACCCACCAATCCCCCCTTAATAAAACCTTACTCTACCCCCTTGAAGATCACCCTACCTTGAGACGTCTTCACCCTGCCGGGCACAAGTGGTCCTCCAGTGGGCAGAAGTCTTCATCCGATCTGGGCAGAAGAGGACCTCCAGATGGGCAGAAGTCTTCATCCAGGCGGCATCTTCTATCTTCATCCATCCGGCTAGGAGCGGCTCCATCTTGAAGACATCTGACGTGGAGCATCCATCCAGACCGATGACTAGCTGACGAATGAATATTCCTTTAAATGACGTCATCCAAGATGGTGTCCATTGAATTCTGATTGGCTGATGGAATTCTATCGGAATTAAAGTAGGAAAAATCCTATTGGCCGATGCAATCAGCCAATAGGATTGAGCTTGCATTCTATTTGCTGTTGCAATCAGTCAATAGAATGCGAGCTCAATCCTATTGGCTGATTGCATCAGCCAATAGGATTTTTCCTACCTTAATTCCGATTGGCTGATAGAATTCTATCAATCGGAATTCAAGGGACGCCATCTTGGATGACGTCATTAAAAGGAATATTTATTTGTCTTCTTGTAATTATTTTATTATTTTCTGTAATTTAGTGTTTTTTTTGTACTTTAGTTAATTTTATTTAATTATAATTAATTTATTTTAATTTAGGTAATTAATTTTATGATAGTGTAGTGTTAGGTGTAATTGTAACTTAGGATAGGATTTATTTTACAGGTACTTTTCTATTTATTTTAGCTAGGTAGTTATTAAATAGTTAATAACTATTTAATAACTATTGTACCTAGTTAAAATAAATACAAACTTGATTGTAAAATAAAAATAAACCCTAAACTAGCTACAATGTAACTATTAGTTATATTGTAGCTATCCTAGACCTAGATTTGGAGTTTGGCGTTAGCCGTGAAAACCAGCGTTAGAGGCTCCTAACGCTGGTTTTAGGCTACCGCCGGTATTTGGAGTCACTCAAAATAGGGTCTAACGCTCACTTTTCAGCAGCGACTTTTCCATACCGCAGATCCCCTTACGTCAATTGCGTATCCTCGGCTAGATTTGGAGTTTTGTCGGTAACGACCCGAAAAACTAACGCCGGCTTTTTTCTGGCCACACCATAAAAATAACTCTGGTATTGAGAGTCCACATAAAGGCTGCGTTAGGCTCCAAAAAAGGAGAGTAGAGCATTTTTAACGCAGCTTCAGCTCTCAATACCAGAGTTGCTTACGCAAACGGCCAGCCTCAAAAACGTGCTCGTGCACGATTCCCCCATAGGAAACAATGGGGCTGTTTGAGCTGAAAAAAAACCTAACACCTGCAAAAAAGCCGCGTTCAGCTCTTAACGCAGCCCCATTGTTTGCTATGGGGAAACACTTCCTACGTCTGCACCTAACACTCTAACATGTACCCCGAGTCTAAACACCCCTAACCTTACACTTATTAACCCCTAATCTGCCGCCCCCGCTATCGCTGACACCTTCATTTTATTTTTAACCCCTAATCTGCCGCTCCGTAAACCGCTGCTACTTACATTATCCCTATGTACCCCTAATCTGCTGCCCCTAACACCGACGACCCCTATATTATATTTATTAACCCCTAATCTGCCCCCCTCAACGTCGCCTCCACCTGCCTACACTTATTAACCCCTAATCTGCCGAGCGGACCTCACCGCTATTATAATAAAGTTATTAACCCCTAATCCGCCTCACTAACCCTATAATAAATAGTATTAACCCCTAATCTGCCCTCCCTCACATCGCCGACACCTAACTTCAATTATTAACCCCTAATCTGCCGACCGGAGCTCACCGCTATTCTAATAAATGGATTAACCCCTAAAGCTAAGTCTAACCCTAACACTAACACCCCCCTAAATTAAATATAATTTTAATCTAACGAAATTAATTAACTCTTATTAAATAAATTATTCCTATTTAAAGCTAAATACTTACCTGTAAAATAAACCCTAATATAGCTACAATATAAATTATAATTATATTATAGCTATTTTAGGATTTATATTTATTTTACAGGTAACTTTGTATTTATTTTAACCAGGTACAATAGCTATTAAATAGTTAAGAACTATTTAATAGCTAAAATAGTTAAAATAATTACAAAATTACCTGTAAAATAAATACTAACCTAAGTTACAATTAAACCTAACACTACACTATCAATAAATTAATTAAATAAACTACCTACAATTACCTACAATTAACCTAACACTACACTATCAATAAATTAATTAAATACAATTCCTACAAATAAATACAATTAAATAAACTAGCTAAAGTACAAAAAATAAAAAAGAACTAAGTTACAAAAAAAATAAAAATATTTACAAACATAAGAAAAATATTACAACAATTTTAAACTAATTACACCTACTCTAAGCCCCCTAATAAAACAACAAAGCCCCCCAAAATAAAAAATGCCCTACCCTATTCTAAATTAATAAAGTTAAAAGCTCTTTTACCTTACCAGCCCTGAACAGGGCCCTTTGCGGGGCATGCCCCAAAGAATTCAGCTCTTTGCCTGTAAAAAAAAACATACAATACCCCCCCAACATTACAACCCACCACCCACATACCCCTAATCTAACCCAAACCCCCCTTAAATAAACCTAACACTAAGCCCCTGAAGATCATCCTACCTTGTCTTCACCTCACCAGGTATCACCGATCCGTCCTGGCTCCAAAATCTTCATCCAACCCAAGCGGGGGTTGGCGATCCATCATCTGGTGGCTGAAGAGGTCCAGAAGAGGCTCCAAAGTCTTCATCCTATCCGGGAAGAAGAGGCGATCCGGACCGGCAACCATCTTGATCCAAGCGGCATCATCTATCTTCATCCGATGACGACCGGCTCCATCCTGAAGACCTCCACCGCGGACCCATCTTCTTCCGGCGACGTCCAACTGAAGAATGACGGTTCCTTTAAGGGACGTCATCCAAGATGGCGTCCCTTGAATTCCGATTGGCTGATAGGATTCTATCAGCCAATCGGAATTAAGGTAGGAATATTCTGATTGGCTGATGGAATCAGCCAATCAGAATCAAGTTCAATCCGATTGGCTGATCCAATTAGCCAATCAGATTGAGCTCGCATTCTATTGGCTGATCGGAACAGCCAATAGAATGCGAGCTCAATCTGATTGGCTGATTGGATCAGCCAATCGGATTGAACTTGATTCTGATTGGCTGATTCCATCAGCCAATCAGAATATTCCTACCTTAATTCCGATTGGCTGATAGAATCCTATCAGCCAATCGGAATTCGAGGGACGCCATCTTGGATGACGTCCCTTAAGGAACTGTCATTCTTCAGTTGGACGTCGCCGGAAGAAGATGGGTCCGCGGTAGAGATCTTCAGGATGGAGCCGGTCGTCATCGGATGAAGATAGAAGATGCCGCTTGGATCAAGATGGTTGCCGGTCCGGATCGCCTCTTCTTCCCGGATAGGATGAAGACTTTGGAGCCTCTTCTGGACCTCTTCAGCCACCGGATGATGGATCGCCAACCCCCGCTTGGGTTGGATGAAGATTTTGGAGCCAGGACGGATCGGTGATACCTGGTGAGGTGAAGACAAGGTAGGATGATCTTCAGGGGCTTAGTGTTAGGTTTATTTACGGGGGGTTTGGGTTATATTAGGGGTATGTGGGTGGTGGGTTGTAATGTTGGGGGGGGTATTGTATGTTTTTTTTTTACAGGCAAAAGAGCTGAATTCTTTGGGGCATGCCCCGCAAAGGGCCCTGTTCAGGGCTGGTAAGGTAAAAGAGCTTTTAACTTTATTAATTTAGAATAGGGTAGGGCATTTTTTATTTTGGGGGGCTTTGTTGTTTTATTAGGGGGCTTAGAGTAGGTGTAATTAGTTTAAAATTGTTGTAATATTTTTCTTATGTTTGTAAATATTTTTTTTTTTTTGTAACTTAGTTCTTTTTTATTTTTTGTACTTTAGCTAGTTTATTCAATTGTATTTATTTGTAGGAATTGTATTTAATTAATTTATTGATAGTGTAGTTTTAGGTTAATTGTAGGTAATTGTAGGTAGTTTATTTAATTAATTTATTGATAGTGTAGTGTTAGGTTTAATTGTAACTTAGGTTAGTATTTATTTTACAGGTAATTTTGTAATTATTTTAACTATTTTAGCTATTAAATAGTTCTTAACTATTTAATAGCTATTGTACCTGGTTAAAATAAATACAAAGTTACCTGTAAAATAAATATAAATCCTAAAATAGCTATAATATAATTATAATTTATATTGTAGCTATATTAGGGTTTATTTTACAGGTAAGTATTTAGCTTTAAATAGGAATAATTTATTTAATAAGAGTTAATTAATTTCATTAGATTAAAATTATATTTAATTTAGGGGGGTGTTAGTGTTAGGGTTAGACTTAGCTTTAGGGGTTAATCCATTTATTAGAATAGCGGTGAGCTCCGGTCGGCAGATTAGGGGTTAATAATTGAAGTTAGGTGTCGGCGATGTTAGGGAGGGCAGATTAGGGGTTAATACTATTTATTATAGGGTTAGTGAGGCGGATTAGGGGTTAATAACTTTATTATAATAGCGGTGCGGTCCGCTCGGCAGATTAAGGGTTAATAAGTGTAGGCAGGTGGAGGCGACGTTGAGGGGGGCAGATTAGGGGTTAATAAATATAATATTGGGGTCGGCGGTGTTGGGGCAGCAGATTAGGGGTACATAGGGATAATGTAAATAGCGGCGGTTTACGGAGCGGCAGATTAGGGGTTAAAAATAAAATGCAGGTGTCAGCGATAGCGGGGGCGGCAGATTAGGGGTTAATAAGTGTAAGGTTAGGGGTGTTTAGACTCGGGGTACATGTTAGAGTGTTAGGTGCAGACGTAGGAAGTGTTTCCCCATAGCAAACAATGGGGCTGCGTTAAGAGCTGAACCCGGCTTTTTTGCAGGTGTTAGGTTTTTTTTCAGCTCAATCAGCCCCATTGTTTCCTATGGGGGATTCGTGCACAAGCACGTTTTTGAGGCTGGCCGCTTGCATAAGCAACTCTGGTATTGAGAGTTGAAGCTGCGTTAAAAATGCTCTACGCTCCTTTTTTGGAGCCTAACGCAGCCTTTATGTGGACTCTCAATACCAGAGTTATTTTTATGGTGCGGCCAGAAAAAAGCCGGCGTTAGTTTTTCGGGTCGTTACCGACAAAACTCCAAATCTAGCCGTTAGGGTTTATTTTATATGTAAGTATTTAGTTTTAAATATAAATAATTTATTTAATGCTAGGAATATTTATTTAGATTTATTTAAATTATCTTTAAGTTAGGGGGTGTTAGGTTTAGGGTTAGACTTAGGTTTAGGGGTTAATAAATTTAATGTAGGTGGCGGCGGGGTCCGGGAGCGGCGGTTTAGGGGTTAATAAGTATAATGTAGGTGGCGGCAGTGTAGGGGGGTCAGATTAGGGGTTAAACACTTTATTAGAGTTGCGTTGGGCTCCGGGAGTGGCGGTTTAGGGGTTAATACATTTATTAGAGTTGCGGCGGTATAGCGGGGGCAGATTAGGGGTGTTTAGACTTGGGGTACATGTTTGGGTGTTAGGTGTAGATGTTCCCATAGGAATCAATGGGATATCGGGCAGCAGTGAACATGAGCTTTCGCTGCTGGCAGACTTCCATTGATTCCTATGGCATCCTCCAGGGCGGCGGATTGAAAACCAGGTATGCTGGGCCGGAATAGTGGCAAGCGTACCTGGTAGTTTTTTGATAACTTCCAAAAGTAGTCAGATTGTGCCGAACTTGCGTTCGGAAAATCTGTAGTGACGTAACCATCGATCTGTGTCGGACTGAGTCTGGCGGATCGTTTGTTACGTCACTATATTCTACTTTTGCCGGTCTGTAGGGTTTGATAACTACGGTGAATCAGGCTCGCCACAAATACGCTGTGGAATTCCAGCGTATTTGCGGTTGACAGCTTGATAAATAGAGGCCATAGAGGTCATTGTGGTGATCTGGATCTTATACTTTTTGTTTAAGGGGTGTTCGTTAACTGTCAAGATCCATTGCTCAAGTTTAATGGTATATATTTTGCAAAAGTGTGGTATGCTCTTAGTATCACTAGGAGTGGGTAACATCGGTGATATTGTGTCTGGTCTGAGGAAAAGCAATATAAGCAAGCATACAATATAAGCCAAATTATAGATAAACAAGATATTTAAAGACACAGTACTCAGTGTTGCTACTGGAAATTTATTAGCCTAATTTCTATATCATTATTATTCAATCGATATTGACTTCAACATTAGTTACTATTTATCTTATATATATATATACACTGGTGGTGTGTTTTTAAGTGTGTGTGTGTGTGAGCAACAAGCAGCTCTCATAACTTTTTTTGCTGCTTTTTTAAAAGAAATTTAATTAAAAGCTACATTTTAATATATCTTTAATACATCTTTATTCAAGTATTTACAGATAGTACATAGAAGCAAACTTACTTTAGCATACCCATTCTTTTGGGGTCACAGCTGATGTTCTTGATGTGCAGGAGATTGTTTATATATCTCTCTATTTGGCCCCAGCAAAGGAAGTAGGATAAACAACATTTACAATTCTTTTAGCGGTGTGTCTCAGGCCTACAGAAAAAAAAAACGCAATGGATATTTTTCTAACAAAATGACAGTTGTAAATTATTTTAAAACATCTGTTTTGCATGCATACATTTTGTAATGCAGTTAACAATTTACAATGTATAAATAAAAATAACTTTTATTTCTCTTTTAAGGGACACTGACTGAACCCAAATTTTTTCTTTTATGATTCAGATAGAGCATGAAAATTTAAGCAACTTTCTAATTTACTCCTATTATCAAATTTTCTTTATTCTCTTGGTATCTTTATTTGTAATGCAATAATGTAAGTTCAGATGCTGGCCCATTTTTGGTGAAAAACCTGGGTTGTCCTTGCTGATTGGTGGATAAATTCACCCATCAATAAAAAAGTGCTGTCCAGAGTCCTGAACAAAAAAAAAGCTTAGATGCCTTCTTTTTCAAATAAAGATAGCAAGAGAACAAAGAAAAAAATTGATAATAGAAGTAAATTAGAAAGTTGCTTAAAATTGCATGCTCTATCTGAATCACAAAAGAAAAACTTGGGTTTAAAAATGTTTAAAAACCTTTTATTTAATAAATTAAGATGGTCCTGCATTTTATTACCCCCATACTGCTTCTATTTTCCTGTAGTGGTGCATACCTACAAAATTAGATCCCACTGATTTACCTCTCAAGTGACCCTTGGATAAATCTAATAGCTCTTGGTTTATAACTTTGCATGTGGAATTTTGACATATAAGTTATACATACAAATTTAAGTTATGTCGTCCTTTTAGCACAAAAAATATGATGGAAGGGTTATTTGCATAAATAGCTCATTTGTGAACAAAGCTTTGTGTTTCAAAGCTTTGTTTTACCATTTAACCTAATTTATTTCAGATAACTATTAATATTTCAAATTAAGTCATTTTTGTTTACAGTGAATTTACCATGTTCCAAAATCATTTTGTTTACAATATAGTGGTGTCATTAGGGGTAATGATGTAAAACTATAAAAACACTGGTAAATCTGTTAAACTTGAATAAGGTATCTGTTTAGTGAACATTTTATGTCATCAGTGCTGTTGACATTATTAAAAAAAAAATACAAAACATAAGTGCAGAATAATATTTCAGATTTCTGTATTAGATAACCCAAATATAAATATCTTCTAGATTAATTCAGTTTTATGAATATAGAGCCCTATTAAATAAATCATTCTAAAAATATACAGTGAAGGGACAGTAAGACATTAAAGGGCCATTATACTTGAAAAATTGCATGCTCTAATTTGTTATGGCATGTCATTTAAAGACTAGCAACCTTTTAATGCTACGTGTTAAACACCTACAAAGCGATTAAACACATAGTAGAAGTATTGCTCGGATCCTGCAGAGCATGTGACTAGTGCTGCTGATTGGGTCAGCATCATTATCTGCTCAGGGCCAGAAGCAATTCTACTATGTGTTTAAATGGACAGTCTACACCAAATTCTTATTGTTTAAAAAGATAGATAATCCCTTTATTATCCATTCTCCAGTTTTGCATAACATAGCATGTTCGCATTCACCGTGGCGGGCGAACATATGCGATGTTCGATCCGCCCCCTATTCGTCATCATTGAGTAAACTTTGACCCTGTACCTCACAGTCAGAAGACACATTACAGCCAATCAGCAGCAGACCCTCCCTCCCAGACCCTCCCACCTCCTGGACAGCATCCATTTTAGATTCATTTGGAAGCTGCATTCTTAGTGAGAGGAGGGACAGTGTAGCTGCTGCTGATTTAATAGGGAAATCGATAGCTAGGCTAGTGTATTCAGTGTCCACTACAGTCCTGAAGGACTCATCTGATCTCTGCTGTAAGGACAGCACCCCAAAAAGCCCTTTTTAGGGCTAGAACATCAGTCTGCTTTTTTTTTTTCTCCTGTGTAATCTAATTGTAGTTGCCTGCCTGCCAGCGTGTGTGTCAGGCTCACAGCATATACTGTGCCCACTTGCCCAGTGCCACCACTCATATCTGGTGTAACAGTAGTGTACATTTAAAAAAACAACAACACTTTTTTGACTGTGAAATAATAGCAGACAGCTGCCAGTACCCAAGATGGCCGCCAATAAGGCAGATGGGGAGTGTTAGAGAGCTGTTTTGGGGGGATCAGGGAGGTTGGGGGCTAAGGGGGGATGCTACACCACAAAATATTTTTTTTTAAAAAACCTTTTATTTTAGTACTGGCAGACTTTCTGCCAGTACTTAAGATGGCGGGGACAATTGTGGGGTGGGGGAGGGAAGAGAGCTGTTTGGGAGGGATCAGGGGGTCTGATGTGTCAGGTGGGAGGCTGATCTCTACACTAAAGCTAAAATTAACCCTGCAAGCTCCCTACAAACTACCTAATTAACCCCTTCACTGCTAGCCATAATACACGTGTGATGCGCAGCAGCATTTAGCGGCCTTCTAATTACCAGAAAGCAACGCCAAAGTCATATATGTCTGCTATTTCTGAACAAAGGGGATCCAAGAGAAGCATTTACAACCATTTGTGCCATAATTGCACAAGCTGTAAATAATTTCAGTGAGAAACCTAAAATTGCGAAAAAAAATAATTTTTTTTAAATTTGATCGCATTTGGCGGTGAAATGGTGGCATTAAATATACCAAAATGGGCCTAGATCAATACTTTGGGTTGTCTACTACACTACACTTAAGCTAAAATTAACTCTACAAGCTGCCTACATGCTCCCTAATTAACCCCTTCACTGCTGGGCATAAAACACGTGTGGTGCGCAGTGGCATTTAGCAGCCTTCTAATTACCAAAAAGCAACGCCAAAGCCATATAAGTCTGCTATTTCTGAACAAAGGGGATCCCAGAGAAGCATTTACAACCATTTATGCCATAATTGCATAAGTTGTTTGTAAATAATTTATTTCTGTGAGAAACCTAAAGTTTGTGAAAAAGTGAACAATTTTTTTTTATTTGATCGCATTTGGCGGTGAAATGGTGGCATGAAATATACTAAAATGGGCCTAGATCAATACTTTGGGTTGTCTACTACACTACACTTAAGCTAAAATTAACTCTACAAGCTGCCTACATGCTCCCTAATTAACCCCTTCACTGCTGGGCATAAAACACGTGTGGTGCGCAGTGGCATTTAGCAGCCTTCTAATTACCAAAAAGCAATACCAAAGCCATATAAGTCTGCTATAATGGCATGTCTGGCACACAGTGTTGGGGCAAGGGTCCATCTGACCACTGATACTTGGTCTGCAAAGCATGGTCAGGGCAGGTATATCACCTACACTGCGCACTGTGAAGCGGGCGTAACTCTTACACTACCTGATCGATACAACATCATACCTGATGTTTTAAAGCACGTTATTCCAAACAATTTAGGAATGTTAGTTGATTTATGCTCTTTATGGATTAAAACCAGACTCTGCATCAACTATGTCATTTTCCATGGGAGTTTTGCCATGGATCCCCCTCCGGCATGCCACAGTCCAGGTGTTAGTCCCCTTGAAACAACTTTTCCATCACTATTGTGGCCAGAAAGAGTCCCTGTGGGTTTTAAAATTTTCCTGCCTATTGAAGTCTATGACGGTTCGCCCGGTTCGCCCGTTCGCGAACAGTTGTGGAAGTTCGCGTTCGCCGTTCGCGAACCCAAATTTTTAGGTTTGCAACATCACTAATAACCAACACAGTTATATTAATAAACTTTTTACCTCTGTGATTACCCTGTATCTAAGCCTCTTCAGACTGCCCCCTTATTTCAGTTCTTTTGACAGACTTGCATTTTAGTCAATCAGTGCTTACTACTAGGTAATGCCACAGGCGTGAGCTCAATGTTATCTATATGGCACACATGAACTAATGCAACCTAGTAGTGAAACATGTCAAAAAGCATTCAGATAAGAGGAGACCTTCAAGGGCTTAGATATTAGCATATGAGCCTACCGAAATTTAGCTTTCAACTAAGAATACCAAGAGAACAAAGCAAAATTGATGATAAAAGTAAAATGCAAAGTTGTTTAAAATGACATGCCCTATCTGAATCATGAAAGTTTATTTTTGACTAGACTGTCCCTTTAACACCTTTCTTGGGTTTAACAAATAGCATTAAATGGTGGCTAGTCTTAAAATTAAAAAGCATAATTAAAATTAAAGCATGTATGTATGACTATAATGGCTCTTTAAGAAGATTGCCCAAAACACAATAATTCCAAGAGAAAGTTCTAGAACTGCAGAGGCTCCAGGTCAAATCTAAAGCAATATATTTATTCTCTCTTATTATATGTTCAGAGCTGGTTGATGTTGACAAGAGAGCAGTTACCACCATCTTCAGTCGAGGATGTGCGTCTTTAGAATCTTATTGGCTTGATTCTCTGACTTTCAGGGAATAATCAATTACCTCAACAGCCTCCTCATTTCTAAAGAATAGCATGCATAGCATAACATAGGCACTGAAGAAGCTGAAAGAGATGGAAACACAATTTAAGCACGTTTTGCACAGCAAATCATGATCATAAATCTGTAGTAAGTATGAACAATCCTAGGTTTGAAAGGGAAATTGGAACATACATACAGGGAGCAGAGCAGCAGGATTGACCTCCGAAAATTGTGGGTTGATTGTGAGTTTGCTACATGTGTCAAAGGTTTTTCATTATATTAATTCTCAAGAGGTTACACAAAATATCAGATACTTTAGAAAAAATATGCAATAAGTGTTATTATGAAGTATATTATTATGTTATTATGAAGTTTACTTTGTTTGAAATATCTACATCACACAATCAATTCATTTTTCAAAAAATGTTTCACACGTCGCTATGTGACAAACCATTGATAAATGAACTACAATAATTTCAAAAATCAAAACATAGCAGCATTGCTCTAACTTGCTACAACTAGTAATTAGTCAACCATAAAAACATGTCACTTAAAAAACATACTTAAATATCTGTATTGTACGTGTACACTGTGATGCAGTTTTGTAATCAATTTTTAAAGTAAAGCACAATATACACCATTTGTTCCCCAGTCCTTTTCAAATATATCAAATTGTTTTGATGACGTGTAAAACATGTATAAGCAAGACAGATAATGGTATGGGCTAAAAGGGACATAATATAGTTAAATCACTTGAAATTGATACAATATACTGTAACTGCAGCACATTGACAATATAATATCACCTGAATATCTCTAGGTAAAAAAGGAAGATATTTTTTAAAAATCACTTAAAGGGACAGAAAAGTCTCAATTAGACATTCATGATTTAGGCAGAGCATACAATTGTATACAACTTTCTAATTTACTTTTTTTTTAAATTTGCTTCCTTCTCTTGTTATCCTTTGCTGAAAGGTGTATCTAGGTAAGTTCAGTTAGCTGCTGATTGGTGGCTGCATTCATATACTGATTGTCATTGGCTCACCCTTGTGTTCAGTTAGAAACCAGTAGTGCACTGCTGCTCCTTCAACAAATGATACTAAGAGAATGAAGCAAATTTGATAATAGAAGTAAACTGGAAAGTTGTTTAAAACATGAAAGCAAATTTCTTGGGTTTCAAGTCTTTTTAATACATTTAACTAGTTGGACAGACAGACATACAGATATTCAGATATTCAGAGTGAAGGACAAGCTTAGATAAGGACAAATAAACAGTAACGGGTAGATTTAAAAAGTACAGGGCGGACATGATTCGCTATAGCGAATCATGTCCGCCCGACATCACTAAGTGCCAACAGCATACTCTGTCAGCATTTAACATTACACAAGCATTTCTTGTGAAATGCTGGTGCAATGCCACCCCTGCACATTTGCGGGCAATCGGCCGGTAGCATGGGGAGTCAATCATCCCGATCATATCAGATCGGGATGATTTCAGTCCGCCACCTAAAATGTGGCAGAGTAGTTAACGAGCAGTGGTCTTACGACTGGTGCTTCTTAACATTCGTTTGGGCGTAGAAAGCAACATCGGCTGCTTGTTAAATCTACCCCTAAGAATCAAGCTAAACATGTAATTTAATAAAAGATTACTATGCTACTTCTTTATTTGCACTTTATTTGCATCTAATTTTGGATGTAACTAAGAGAGTTACACACAAGTGTAATATAATAAAACTGAACTGATAGCAGCTGATCCATTAAATAATGATGACCCTGCAAGTATTAGTTGTGATTTATATAATTAAATTATAGGTATTAAAAACATACAAGCAGGGGGCGTGTCTGGGCGGCGGCCATACTAAGGTGCATTTTCAGAAGCTCCCAGGAAGATTTGGATAAACCGCCAATTATCCTTCAAGATTTTTATTATTTCCACATGTAAACGTATGTTACAGCTTGATAATATTATATGGATTTGATCTATACCTATCTTAGTGCACTTTTGCTAACTGGGATCTAATCCAGACAACTGAGGCCTTAGGAGGCGGCCTTTTCATAAGATCTCGCACCCCCCCCCCCCGAGCAGCTTTCGGTCTGCTATTACCAGCTTATCTCAAGTAATTACAACTACAATGGATTACAATTATATCATGAAGTCAGCTACCGAGCTACTGTGAGATTTAAGCAGCCGCCTAGATTACCATTGTGCGGCCTGTCTGTCCACTCTGAAGTCTGCAGTAAGCCTTCTTCTGATCCCAGAGTCTACTGCAAATCCACCTCCTAACAACGAGTGCGGACTCCTAGACCAGGGTGATACTACTGGCCCCGGCATAGATCTCCGGCTGGGGTGTTTGTATTGCAGCTCCCAAATTTGCGGAAGGAAGAGACGGATTATGGCGGAATTCAAAAGCAGAGTCGGAGGATGGAGGTGGAGATATTTCAACCTGAAAATACTGTAGTCATGCTAGGGGAGTTTCGGGAGATGGCAGAAACACAAGTATACAGAGCAATTTGGTGGCCAGAATCAAAATACCAGGAGCAAGTGCTTAATGCTTTGACTAAGAGACAATCTAGATGGCAAGGCATAACTGAAGATGCTCTTCATTCCAGTGGGGTCTCTAATGACAAACTCTTACGGTCAGCTACGATCAGTGTTAGAGAAAGTCTGTTTTTCTACACTGAATAGCTATATAATTCCAATTGAAGACTGGAAGTCAGAGAACTGGGGAATAATTATTTTATGTGTCTTATGAGCTACAGAAGTTAATCCCTTACGTTATACTATCGATTTTTGCATTGTTCTAATATATTTGGGGGAGGTTGAGCTCTCTTATGTGTGTTTATGCTGCCTTTCAGTAACAAAGATTCATATGTGGGAAATATATTGGTCACTCATATATAGAATTCATTGTCCCATATCACCTTTAGTATTCATTTAAATTGTTATCTGCTTCAAGAAAAGATTAATGTCTGATGATTAGAGATACTAAGCTTGTCAAAGTATTAAGATGATAGAAACCCCATTGTTAATGCACAACCCTTGAAATCTCTCTACTAACAGTGTAATAAGCTATTTAACAACATCTGACGTATCAGTGGTGGCCCTCGTGTCAGCGGCTGAAACATTAGGGTCTACTATGCCAAATTTTAAAGTTTCCTTTAAAAGGTTGCAGTAAATATTTTATAATATTCTTATCTATGCAGAGAGATAACTTGAGGTGCATTTTTTCAGTGGTAAGTCAATCCACTAGAATTCTCAATGAGGTTCCTTTCCAGATAGATAGTGTGCTATAAAAACAATTAATAACCTATCTACGAGGCCTTTCTCAGGTTACACAGAAAATATATTTTATATGCTATTAGAACTGCTTAAGTTTGTTAGATGTAAGATGACAACTTTTAATATATCCTATTACTTGTCCCCACAGTTCTGCTACTCTTGTATTATACTGGTCGCTAGTAATCAAACTAAATATTCAGCCTCTGTCATGATATGTTTGTTCAAATTACCATAGCTACTTCATGATTGGATATGGTATAATACATGTGTCTCTGTACCACTTACTTGCATCAGATACTAGACTCTTCTTTAAGATCATCATTGTATTATATACTCACCTCTTTTATTATTGTAATATTTAATGTATCAATTGCTAGTCATATAAAGTGACAATGGTTGCAAGAGTTGCCTTTTAATTCTAGTGAGGAAATATATTAAAAATTCTTTTAAAATGGAGGTTCTAGATATTTATTCTTTGCAATTACCTTGCTGATTTTATGATTGATAATGTCTACTGTAACTCTGCAATTTATGTTTTCTTATGTATTATGCAAATTCCTTTATGATGTTTTGTTTGCACAAGCTCAATAAAAAATTATTAAAACAAAAAAAACAAACAAACATACAAGCAGACCCATACCAACCAGTCACAATTATCTGCAGCTTTCAATGAGAACCTCAAAACCAAATTAAGATGATATCATAAACCGGTAACAATTTATTATGACCTCTCTGTGAGCAGCTAGTAAGCCCTTTATCATTACATCAGCTCAAAGCCCATACATCTCCAGCCTTCACATAGTACTATAAAAATAGCAAACCCCATAAAAACCTTCAACTCTGAACCCCTAAACTCATCCCCACCATATGACCACCCCACACAAGATTAACCCTCATCACATTTGTTTCAAAAATGCATTTAATATCTACTTTCTGAACACTGAGCTCTTCAAATATAAATGCAGCCTCAACCACTAAATTAAGTCTAATATGTTTCCAGTGATGTTCATCTGTAGTCTCTGCCTGTAACACAAACAATCGTCCCTTAAAGTCCTCCTTGTCATAGGCCTGGTCTACTTTTCCTCTGTTTACTTGAATATTATTCAAGATTCAAAATTAGTAAAAAAATAACTATTGAAATAAGTGGGAGGGCTCATGAATGTCAAAGAGAAGCCTTATCTTTTCTTATTGGTTTATCAAGTGACCTATAGCACATTGACACCAGTGATTATAACATGTAATAATGTATTTTTACATTTTTGTAAAAAGCCTGCAAGTGCCATTGTCTAACTGCTTGTTCACAACTGTCGTGCTTTAAGTAAGCAGTGTTTCCAATTAGCCCTCTATATAATTCTGTTTACTAGTGCTCTAGTATCAGAGTAGTCTATGCTTTGAGGTTACCTGAACCTGTATTCGATAATATCTTTGCTTCCTGACTTTGGCTATATGCTTTTGCTTATGACTCTTGCGTGCCTCATTTCTGGATATTTGTTGTAAGTACTAATATGCACAATTATGTGCTGTTCCTTATTCAGAATTTTACCTTATACTTACACTGGTGTGGGTCTTACTTCTTAGCCAGACTTTTGTCTAGTTTACTTCCCTACTGTGGTTCCACAGTTTAGCTGGGGCATGGGTATGTGAATCTCCCTCTGTGTTCAGATTTGTCAAGTCACATCCTGATAAATCACAGAATTGGGCTCATTGTTTTACCTTCCAATGTTACAGGGTCACAGATATGGAGAGTCATGATTTGAGGGAAGGTCAGGAGGCAACAGGAGGTCATAAAAAAATATCAGAATAAATTATAATCACAACCAGAGCAAAGACTAACTCAAAACATTGGGGTATATTTACCAATGTGCGAGCGAGCATGATCCAAAGTAGCGTATCTTGTCCGCTGCACATCACGGCACATCGATAAATGCCAACAGCATACGCTGTCAGCATTTATAATCACACCAGCAGTTCTTGTGAACTGCTGGTGCAATGCCACCCTCGGCAGATCCGCGGCCAATCGGCCGCTAGCAGGGGGTGTCAATCAACCCGATTGTATTCGATCGGGGTGATTTCTGTCTGCGGCCTCAGAGCAGGCGGACAAGTTATGGAGCAGCGGTCTTTAGACCGCTGCTTCATTACTTCTGTTTCCAGTGAGCCTGAAGGCTCGCTGGAAAAACGGGGCATCAAGCTCCATACAGAGCTTGATAAATATGCCCCATGGATGTGAGAAAGAAACTTTAAAAAAACGTCCACCCACTGTGCAACACATGTGGCTAATTGTGGAATTACAGTACAAAGCTAAAACATAGAAAGTAATGATGATTTACAGAGTTAGAGTTGAGTTTTATAAAGGGTGTATTTTTTTATTTAAAATGTTTTTGCTTTGTAAGGTTTTGAAGGAATTTTTTCTGTGATGCCTGTATCATTTACAATTGAATCCATTCAATACAGTCAAAAGTGTGCAGTTGTGAGATAAATGTGACTCTATTAATTATAATGAAACTGGACTCTCAAGTTGTGGATGAAACAAGGGCTGGGTACAAAAAATCTCATTCAATTTTCAAATTTACTTATCCACTTTAAAAATAATCCGCAATTTGAATAAGTAAAATACAAAAAAAAAATATATTGAGAGAATGCAAATACACATAATTGTATTAAAAAGACATATGACCCCGTACAACTAAAATGATCTCTTCATCTCAGAAGCACAGGTAAGATAATTTGGAATATGTAAAATGAATCCTAGAAGCATATTTACATACTCTTCTAGGTTATTGTGTATATTGTCTGTTATATTACTGAATCATAGACTAAAGTACAAAAAAGGAAAAAAAGAACAATTAAAAAGAAAAAAGAAAAAAAAAAGAACAATTATATATAGTGGGGCAAGAGCATAAAGGGGCATAAAGGCTCGCACAGAAACAGTGTGAATTGGCCCAATTCAGCCAATAATAAATTGACCCCTTAGGTGTCAATTTATCAAAGCGTCAATTGATAATACGCTTGAATTTCGTGCCGTATTTGTCGCGAGATTGATCCGCTGTAGTTATCAAGCATCAAGATCGGCAAATGTTTAAATTTGTGATGTAAAATACGATCCCACGATCTGAATCTGACGCAGATCGATGATTGCAACATTACAGACGTTTCAAATTCACATTCAACTCTATTTGACACTTTTCCCAATTTATCTATTCCGACACAGCGTACCTAGTTTTCAATTCGCCATCCTTGAGGTCGAGGATGCCATAGAACCCTTTCTAAATCAAACAATATAATTGCTCCACATTTGGTGCAGTAGTAGATAAAGGGATACAAATGAAAAATACATTACTACTTATGGATTATGCTACAAATGTGTCTCTCATTACAATGCAAGGGGACAATATTATTTCTACAAATTTGTTGAAAAGTTTTGCCCCAAACTTTTCACACTAATTGATATAGAGATAAAAATGAAATAAATACACAACATAATATAGCAAACTTCATTTTTATTTGTTGTGAAAAATCTATGTGCACCATGTTTCAGCCATGTAATACAAGTCCCACTCTCCACTTCGAACCAATTTTGACTCAACACTTTTTGCACCAATTATGATGCAAACTCCTAAACAACCCACACACTAGTGAATTTTTCAAACACTTTTGATTGGAATATGCATAATCACATGATTTATGACATCAGCAAATCTGATTCAAATATACATTTTAAACAATCACTAACAAATCAAAATGCTTGATACTTGTGTCATTGATCACTTATCAGAACTTGTAAGTGCCATTTGTTACATTGTTACATTGTGTATTATACTTTGAAAGTATGTATACGTGAATGCAGAATTAAAGATAAGCATTGATGCTGACATTAGGACACACAGTGTAATATTTTAGACAAGGATTTTAAAATTCAAATTGATGTTTGATTAGTTTGATCTTAAGCTGATAGCTCAAAGGGATAGCCCAACTAACATTAAACTGTCATGATTCAGATACAGCAGAAATGAAAATCACCTCTTTACTGTCATGCTATTTTCAGTGTATTTCTTCCTTCTCTTGAATTTCTTTTTCAGTAATTTAGAGGATTAAATGTTATAAATGATATTAATATAACAATGTTGGTTGTGCAAAGCTGAGGAATGGGTAATAAAGGCATTATCTATCTTTTTAAAAAATAACAGTGTTGGTGTTAACTGTCTCTTTAATGCACCTAACCTACCGAACATCATAGCTTAGCTTAATTAAACATGCTCAGGATATTTATATTAGTGTACAGTTGGGCAAAATCCTCTAATACAAAGCCAAATCTTTGAATTTTCTCATATAGGGCTAAATTACAAGTGGAGCAGTATTTACCACTCATACTTGCACACTAACTTCGCTCGAATTCTACTCTTTGTGTGCGTTGGGTAGCACACGTATTACAAGTTGAAAGTAAATGTTTTTGTGTGTGCTAACTCTGATGTGTGCAATGATTAGGAGTTAGAATATCACAACCTGTTAACGTACTCTCCCATAGACTTCAAAGGGAGAGAAAAGTGGAAAAAATACCCATACTTTCATGCTAACTGCCATAAGCCCCCTAACTCACCACATAGCCAACCGCAAAGTCCCCACTACACTATTAACCCCTAACCTGCTGCATAGCCCACCGCAAAGTCCCCACTATTATAGTAACCCCTAAACCGCCACAACTCCACAACACAAAATACCTTACTACTCTATAAACCCATAAACCACCACAACCCCCACCACAAAATACCCACTATAATCTAAATTCCTTAACCAGCTAACTCCCTAACCTAACACCCCCTAAGAAATCCCCCAAAAAGACTAACCTTACCTGTAAAAAATAAAAAACCTAACCTTTAAAAATAAAATAACTAACCTTACCTAAAAAATAAACAAACTACCATTACAGAGAAAAAAAACCCTTTTGCAGCCCTTTATTTTCTAACCACTGAGAATTCATATCTTTGAGCCCTTATAACTTTTAAATTAAATTTTATTTTGTAATAATTATTAGACAATCACCTAGATTTGGAGTTCTGTGTTAGCCTTAAAAAGCAGCATTAAGGGGTCCTAATGCTGCTTTTTAGCGCCCGCTGGTATTACGAGTCAGGCAGGAAAGGGTCTACCGCTCACTTTTTTTCCGCAACTTGAGGCTACCGCAAATCGCCTTACATCAATTGCATATCCTATCTTTTCTATGGGATTTGCCTAACACCAGTATTACAAGTCTTGGAAGAAGTGAGCGGTAGAGCCTCAACCGCCAAGACTCCAACCGCAAAAAAAAGTCAGTAGTTAAGAGTTTTATGGGCTAACGCCAGAACATAAAGCTCTTAACTACAGTGCTACAAAGTACAATAACACCCATAAACTATCCATGAACCCCTAAACCGAGGCCCCCCTACATCGCAAACCCTATAATAAAAATATTTAACCCCTAATCTGCTGACCGGACACCGCCGCCACCTACATTATAGCTATGAACCCCTAATCTGCTGCCCTTAACATCGCTGACACCTATATTATATTTATTAACCCCTAATCTGCCCCCCCAACATCGCCGCCACCTACCTACACTTATTAACCCCTAATCTGCCGACCAGACATCGCTGCCACTATAATAAATGTATTAACCCCTAAACCGCCACACTCCCGCGTCGCAAACACTATAATAAATTGTATTAAACCCTAATCTGCCCTCCCTAATATCGCCGCCACCTACATACAATTATTAACCCCTAATCTGCCACCCCCAATGTCGCCGCTACTATAATAAAGTTATTAACCCCTAAACCTAAGTCTAACCCTAACACCCCCCCTAAGTTAAATATAATTTAAATAAAACTAACTAAAATTACTATCATTAAATAAATTAATCCTATTTAAAACGAAATACCTATAAAATAAACCCTAATATAGCTACAATATAACTATTAGTTACATTGTAGCTATTTTAGGATTTATATTTATTTTACAGGCAACTTTGTATTTATTTTAACTAGGTACAATAGCTATTAAATAGTTAATAACTATTTAATATCTACCTAGTTAAAATAATTACAAAATTACCTGTAAAATAAATCCTAACCTAAGTTACAAATACACCTAACACTACACTATCAATAAATTAATTAAATAAATTAACTACAATTATCTAAACTAAAATACAATTAAATAAACTAAACTATAATACAAAAAAAACAACACTAAATTACAAAAAATTAAAAAATATTACAAGTATTTTAATCTAATTACACCTAATCTAAGCCCCCTAATAAAATAAAAAAGCCCACCAAAATAATAAAATTCCCTACCCTAAACTAAATTACAAAGTAATCAGCTCTTTTACCAGTCCTTAAAAGGGCTTTTTGCGGGGCATTGCCCCAAAGTAATCAACTCTTTAACCTGTAAAATAAAATACAATCTCCCCCAACATTACAACCCACCATCCACACACCCCTACTTTAAACCCACCCGATCCCCCCTTAAAAAAAGCTAAGACTACCCCCCTGAAGATCACCCTACCTTGAGCCGTCTTCAGCCAGCCGGCCAACGCTGGGCCAGAAGTGGACATCCGGAGCGGCAGAAGTCTTCATCCGATCGGGGCAGAAGAGGTCCTCCACACGGCAGATGTCTTCATCCAAGCGGCATCTTCTATCTTCAATCAACCTGAGCGGAGCGGAGCCATCTTGAATCCAGCCGATGTGGAGCCATCCTCTTCTCCCAATGTCCTAAGGCCGAATGAAGGTTCCTTTAAATGACGTCATCCAAGATGGCGTCCCTCAAATTCCGATTGGCTGATAGTATTCTATCAGCCAATCGGAATTAAGGTAGGAAAAATCTGATTGGTTGATTTAACCTTGCATTTTATTGGCTCATCCAATCGGATTGAACTTCAATCTGATTGGCTGATTAAATCAACCAATCAGATTTTTCCTACCTTAATTCCGATTGGCTGATAGAATCCTAAGGAACCTTCATTCGGCCTTAAGTCATCGGAAGAAGAGGATGGCTCTGCATCGGCTGGATTCAAGATGGCTCCGCTCCGGTTGATTGAAGATAGAAGATGCCACTTGGATGAAGATATCTGCCGCTTGGAGGACCTCTTCTGCCACGATCGGATGAAGACTTCTGCCGCTCCGGATATCCACTTCTGGCCTATCGGTGGCCTGCTGGCTGAAGACGGCTCAAGGTAGGGTGATCTTCAGGGGGTAGTGTTAGTTTTTTTTTTAAGGGGGGATCGAGTGGGTTTAGAGTAGGGGTGTGTGGGTGGTGGGTTGTAATGTTGGGGGGGGATTGTATTTTATTTTACAGGTAAAAGAGCTGATTACTTTGGGCAATGCCCCGCAAAAAAGCCCTTTTAAGGGCTGGTAAAAGAGCTGATTACTTTGTAATTTAGTTTAGGGTAGCAAATGTTATTATTTGGGGGGATTTTTTTATTTTATTAGGGGGCTTAGATTAGGTGTAATTAGATTAAAGTTCTTGTAATATTTTTTTATTTTTTGTAATTTAGTGTTTTTTTTTTGTATTATAGTTTAGTTTATTTAATTGTATTTTAGTTTAGATAATTGTAGTTCATTTATGTAATTAATTTATTGATAGTGTAGTGTTAGGTGTATTTGTAATTTAGGTTAGGATTTATTTTACAGGTAATTTTGTAATTATTTTAACTAGGTAGATATTAAATAGTTATTAACTATTTAATAGCTATTGTACCTAATTAAAATAAATACAAAGTTGCCTGTAAAATAAATATAAATCCTAAAATAGCTACAATGTAACTAATAGTTATATTGTAGCTATATTAGGGTTTATTTTATAGGTAAGTATTTTGTTTTAAATAGGATTAATTTATTTAATGATAGTAATTTTAGTTAGTTTTATTTAAATTATATTTAACTTTGGGGGGGTGTTGGGTTTGGGTTAGACTTATGTTTAGGGGTTAATAACTTTATTATAGTAGCGGCGACGTTGGGGGTGGCAGATTAGGGGTTAATAATTGTAGGTAGGTGGCGGCGATGTTAGGGAGGGCAGATTATGGGTTAATAAAATTTATTATAGTGTTTGCGAGGCGGGAGTGTGGTGGTTTAGGGGTTAATACATTTATTATAGTGGCGGCGATGTCCGGTCTGCAGATTAGGGGTTAATAAGTGTAGGTAGGTGGCGGCGACATTGGGGGGGACATATTAGGGGTTAATAAATATAATATAGGTGTCGACAATGTTAGGGACAGCAGATTAGGGGTTCATAGCTATAATGTAGGTTGCGGCGGTGTCCGGAGCGGCAGGTTAAGGGTTAATAATATAATGTAGGTGTCAGCGATAGCGGGGGCGGCAGATTAGGGGTTAATAAGTGTAAGGTTAGGGGTGTTTAGACTCGGGGTTCATGTTAGGGTGTTAGGTGTAGACTTAGAAAGTGTTTCCCCATAGGAAACAATGGGGCTGCTTTTTTGCAGGTGTTAGTTTTTTTTTTTCAGTAAGCTCAGCCCCATTGTTTCCTATGGGGAAATCGTGCACAAGCACGTTTTTCCAGCTTACCGCTACCGTAAGCAACGCTGGTATTGAGGGTTGAAGTGGATCTAAATTTGGCTCAACGCTCCCTTTTCTGAGGCTAACGCAGCCATTCAGACAACTCGTAATACCAGCGTTGTCTTAAGGGTGAGCTGGAAAAAAAAGGCTTGTTAGCAACAAAGGTCTTTACCGACAAAACTCCAAATCTAGGTGAATGTTATTATGATTGCAACTCTACTTTCAAATGTATTCTTGATGTTTTTTCTGAAACTTTTTTGTCTCGCATAACAGTTAACCAGGGCTCTGAATTCACACTAACCAAATGCTTTAAATTTGATTGTGCTTTACTTTAACTCATTATACACAGGCTATTTCTGATGCAAGAAAAAAAACCTGTGAAATACACCATATTACTTGCTTGCTACACTTAAAACTCTACTCGTAATCTAGTCCTAAACAGAGTCAAATCATATTCACAAACCAAGGAAAAAAGTCCAAATATACATGTATTTAAAAAAAATATATATTTTCTATACTAAAATAATGTTTGTTAAGGACCTTTAGTAAATTGCATTTATTGGTGCAACAGTATATTAACCCCTTAAGGACCAGCGACGTACCCTGTATGTCGCTGGTCTTTTTTTGGGACTTGATTGTTTATAGCGCGGTCTTGCCACCAGCTTTGAGACTGCTCTATTCCACAAAGCCTGCTGGAGGGAGGGCATTAATAGTGTGTTCTTGCTAGACTTGTGCTATTATGTCCTGAAAAAAACCTTAACGACCAGTGACATACAGGGTACATTGTGGTCATTAAGGGGTTAATATTTTTTTATCTCCTTTTAAGGGGTTGTGAAGGGATCCCTTTTTTGAGCTGCTTGTGTGGTCCGGTGAGTGAACGCAGGTTTACTAATTGACTTCTTAATTGATGGCTTTAAGCATGTGTTCAGTTTGATGTTTTTTGGGGGAGATCTTAGCTGGCTTTTAAGTGTCCTAACTCTCAGAGGTATTCGTGTGACCCTGAATATACTCAGCGGGGTGATTGTGCATAAAAATATGCTGTCTCCATATTTTTAATGGAATCTAGGTATAATCTGCTAAATTCACTAAGCAGTATATCCAGTCACTTCAGATTAACCACTTACTCTATTATTGTAGTTCTTTCCCAATCCACTTTTTTAAAGGGAATTATCAGAAAATGTATCCATTTATTGCACTATTGTATTTTCTTTTTCTTTTTTTTTTACTGTATTTTCAGCTTTGTCTTTTTTTTTTTACTTTTCAAACTATCTTTATTTCAAATTAGATAAATACAAAATGCCACACATTGTGGGGCTGTAATTATACAGAATATAATAAGAGTGCATCAATTTCAAAAAGCGTGTCAACGATATAAATCAGTTGTAATCTGAGACCTTTTTAAAAGTTCCAGCATATTTTAAAAAATTGTCCTTTTTTTTGCATTTTGTAAGTCTCTGGCCCAGATTACGAGTTTTGCGTTAGAGGCTGTGCAGTGCTAAATAGCAGTTTTCCCTCACCGCTCACTTACCTACAGTGCTGGTATTACAGGTTTTCAGAAACCCGTCGGTAAAAGGCAAGAAGTGAGCGTTGAGCAAAATGTTGCTTATAACCGCACTCCAAAACCAGCGCTGCTTAAGTCAGCGATGAGCTGATGTAACGTGCTTGTGCACGATTTCCCCATAGGAATCAACTGGGAGAGCCGGCTGAAAAAAAAGTCTAACACCTGCAAAAAAGCAGCGTAAAACTCCTTAACGCAGCCCCATTGATTCCTATAGGGAAATAAAATTTATGTCTAAACCTAACACCCTAACATAAACCCCGAGTCTAAACACCCCTAATCTTATTAACCCCTAATCTGCCCAGACATCGCCGATACCTAAATTATAATTATTAACCCCTAACCTGCCGCTCCGGACACCGCCGCAACCTACATTATACTTATTAACCCCTACTCTGCCGCCCCCAATGTCGCCGCCACCTACCTACACTTATTAACCCCTAATCTGCCGCCCCCAACGTCGCTGCCACTATATTAAAGTTATTAACCCCTAAACCTAACTCTAACCCTAAACCTAACACCCCCTAACTTAAATATAATTTAAATAAATTGAAATAAATGTTACTATCATTAACTAAATTATTCCTATTTAAAAATAAATACTTACCTGTAAAATAAACCCTAAGTTATCTACAATATAACTAATAGTTACATTGTATCTAGCTTAGGGTTTATTTTTATTTTACAGGCAAGTTTGTATTTATTTTAACAAGGTAGAATAGTTATTAAATAGTTATTAACTATTTAATAACTACCTAGTTAAAATAAAGACAAATTTACCTGTAAAATAAAACCTAATCTAAGTTACACTAACACCTAACACTACACTATAATTAAATTATTTCCCTAAATTAAATACAATTAAATTAAATTATCTAAATCTAAAGTACAAAAAAAACCCCACTAAATTACAGAAAATAATAAACAAATTACAGATATTTAAACTAATTACATAAATATTACTATCATTAACTAAATTATTCCTAATTAAAACTAAATACTTACCTGTAAAATAAACCCTAAGCTAGCGACAATATAACTAATAGTTACATTGTATCTAGCTTAGGGTTTATTTTTATTTTACAGGCAAGTTTGTATTTATTTTAACTAGGTAGAATAGTTATTAAATAGTTATTCACTATTTAATAACTACCTAGTTAAAATAAAGACAAATTTACCTGTAAAATAAAACCTAACCTAAGTTAGCGTAACACCTAACACTACACTATAATTAAATTATTTCCCTAAATTAAATACAATTAAATTAAATAATCTAAATCTAAAGTACAAAAAACCCCCACTAAATTACAGAAAATAATAAACAAATTACAGATATTTAAACTAATTACACCAAATCTAATAGCCCTATTAAAATAAAAAAGCACCCACAAAATAAAAAAAAACCTAACCCAAACTAAACTACCAATAGCCCTTAAAAGGGCCTTTTGTGCGGCATTGCCCCAAAGTAATCAGCTCTTTTACCTGTAAAAAAAAATACAAACAACCCACCACCCACACAACCAACCCCCCAAAATAAAAACCTATATAAAAAAACCTAAGCACCCCATTGCCCTTAAAAGGGCATTTGAATGGGCATTGCCCTTAAAAGGGCAGTTAGCTTTTTTGCCGCCCAAAGTCCCTAACCTAAAAATAAAACCCACCCAATACACCCTTAAAAAAACTAACACTAACCCTCTGAAGATCAACTTACTGGGAAAAGTCTTCATCCAAGCCGAGCGAAATGGTCCTCCAGACGGGCAGAAGTCTTCATCCAAGCCGGGCAGAAGTGGTACTCCAGACGGTCAGAAGTCTTCATCCAGATGGCATCATCTATCTTCATCCATCCGGCACGGAGCGGATACATCTTCAAGACATCCGACGCGGAGCATCTTCTTCATCCGACGACTAACACAGAATGAAGGTACCTTTAAGTGACGTCATCCAAGATGGCGTCCCTTAGATTCCAATTGGCTGATTGGAACAGCCAATAGAATGCGAGCTCAATCCTATTGGCTGATTGCATCAGCCAATAGGATTTTTTCTACCTTAATTCCGATTGGCTGATAGAATTCTATCGGCCAATCGGAATCTAAGGGACGCCAACTTGGATGACGTCACTTAAAGGTACCTTCATTCTGTGTTAGAGGGATGAAGAGGATGCTCCGCGTCGGATGTCTTGAAGATGGACACGCTCCGCGCCGGATGGATGAAGATAGAAGATGCCGTCTGGATGAAGATAGAAGATGCCGTCTGGATGAAGACTTCTGCCTGTCTGGAGGACCACTTCTGCCCGGCTTGGATGAAGACTTCTGCCCGTCTGGAGGACCACTTTGCCCGGCTTGGATGAAGACGTTCTCTCGGTAAGTCTATCTTTTAGGGGGTTAGGTTTTTTTAAGGGTGTATTGGGTGGGTTTTATTTTTAGGTTAGGGACTTTGGGGCGGCAAAAGAGCTAACTGCCCTTTTAAGGGCAATGCCCATCCAAATGCCCTTTTCAGGGCAATGGGGAGCTTAGGTTTTTTTTGATAGGTTTTTATTTGGGGGGTTGGCTGTGTGGGTGGTGGGTTTTACTTTTGGGGGGTTGTTTATATTTTTTTTTACAGGTAAAAGAACTGATTACTTTGGGGCAATGCCCCGCAAAAGGCCCTTTTAAGGGCTATTGGTAGTTTAGTTTATGCTAGGGTTTTTTATTTTGGGGGGGCTTTTTTTATTTTAATATGGCTATTAGATTAGGTGTAATTAGTTTAAATATCTGTAATTTGTTTATTATTTTCTGTAATTTAGTGGGGGTTTTTTTGTACTTTAGATTTAGATCATTTAATTTAATTGTATTTAATTTAGGGAAATAATTTAATTATAGTGTAGTGTTAGGTGTTACTGTAACTTAGGTTAGGTTTTATTTTACAGGTAAATTTGTCTTTATTTTAACTAGGTAGTTATTAAATAGTGAATGACTATTTAATAACTATTCTACCTAGTTAAAATAAATACAAACTTGCCTGTAAAATAAAAATAAACCCTAAGCTAGATACAATGTAACTATTAGTTATATTGTCGCTAGCTTAGGGTTTATTTTACAGGTAAGTATTTAGTTTTAAATAGGAATAATTTAGTTAATGATAGTAATATTTATTTCGATTTATTTAAATTATATGTAAGTTAGGGGTGTTAGGTTTAGGTTTAGACTTAGGTTTAGGGGTTAATAACTTTAATATAGTGGCGGCGACATTGGGGGCGGCAGATTAGGGGTTAATAAGTGTAGGTAGGTGGCGGCGACATTGGGGGCGGCAGAGTAGAGGTTAATAAATATAATGTAGGTGGCGGAACAGCCAATGGAATGCAAGCTCAATCCTATTGGCTGATTGCATCAGCCAATAGGATTTTTTCTACCTTAATTCCGATTGGCTGATAGAATTCTATCAGCCAATCGGAATCTAAGGGACGCCAACTTGTATGACGTCACTTAAAGGTACCTTCATTCTGTGTTAGTCATCAGATGAAGAGGATGCTCCGCGTCGGATGTCTTGAAGATGGACCCGCTCTGCACCGGATGGTCGAAGATAGAAGATGCCGTCTGGATGAAGACTTCTGCCTTTCTGGAGGACCACTTCTGCCCGGCTTGGATGAAGACTTCTGCCCGTCTGGAGGACCACTTTGCCCGGCTTGGATGAAGACGTTCTCCTGGTAAGTTGATCTTCAGGGGGTTAGTGTTAGGTTTTTTTAAGGGTGTATTGGGTGGGTTTTATTTTTAGGTTAGGGACTTTGGCGGCAAAAGAGCTAACTGTCCTTTTAAGGGCAATGCCTATCCAAATGTCCTTTTCAGGGCAATGGGGAGCTTAGGTTTTTTTAGATAGGTTTTTATTTGGGGGGTTGGATGTGTGGGTGGTGGGTTTTACTGTTGGGGGGGTTGTTTGTATTTTTTTTTACAGGTAAAAGAGATGATTACTTTGTGGCAATGCCCCGCAAAAGGCCTTTTTAACTGCTATTTGGTAGTTTAGGCTAGATTTTTTTTTATTTTGAGGGGGCTTTTTATTTTAATAGGGCTATTAGATTAGGTGTAATTAGTTAAAATTTCTGTAATTTGTTTATTATTTTCTGTAATTTAGTGTTTGGTTTTTTTTGTACTTTAGCTAATTTAATTTAATTTAGGTAATTGTATTTAATTTAGTTAATGTATTTAATTATAGTGTAGTGTTAGGTGTAATTGTAACTTAGAATTTCAGATGCTATACAAATATGGTAGGTGTTAAAACAACAAACTGTACAGAATGACTAGAATAATTAGAGAAAAATAGTCCCCTCTTGAGTGACCGCAGCCTTCTATCAGTCTCTCCCAAAGGACTGTTTATAGATTAGTGGAAATTGGATGAGGCGCTGGTCTTAATGGTATATCCTTTTATGTGTTGTTGACACACTGAAGAGAGAAACTTGGCTTGTGATTTGCAAAAGTTAACACCAAATAATGTGCAGTATACTTACTCCGAAAAATTTAGAGTTCAGCCTCTTCACATACGTTTGTAGCCTGGTTTGCCCATATTTAGGATTTAACAGGTATCTGCAGACAATGGAGATTGCACTGAAAGTGATTGTATCTCACAAAATATATAAAGTGCAATATACTCACTCCGAATAATTCGGAATCCGGTTCCTCAAATGTAGGTTTGTAGCTTAAAAAATACTTCCAAAAAGGCAGCAGAGAAAAATACTTGTAAAAAACAAATATTTATTAAAACATGTTGATAAAAGCTCTTATTTTGGCTCTTCGCGTTTCAACGAGTAGAATCGTCTTTCTCAAGAGCAATAAAAAAGTTTTGGGAGTCAATGGGAGTCGAAAAGCAGCGAGAGCTCATGTTCACTGCTGCCCGATATCCCATTGATTCCTATGGTAATGTCTACACCTAACACCCTAACATGTACCCCGAGTCTAAACACCCCTAATCTGCCCCCCCTACACCGCCGCCACCTACATTATACTTATTAACCCCTAAACCGCCGCTCCCGGACTCCGCCGCAACTAAATAAAGTGTTTAACCCCTAAACCGCCGCTCCCGGAATCCCACCGCCACCTACATTATATTTATTAACCCCTAATCTGCCCCCCCTACTCCGCCACCACCTACATTATATTGATTAACCCCTAATCTGCCCCCCCTACTAAGTCGCCACTATATTAAATGTATTAACCCCTAAACCTAAGTCTAATACTAACCCTAACACCCCCTAACTTAAATATAATTAAAATAAATCAAAATAAATTATTCCTATTTAAAACTAAATACTTACCTATAAAATAAACCCTAAGATAGCTACAATATAACTAATAGTTACATTGTATCTAGCTTAGGGTTTATTTTTATTTTACAGGCAAGTTTGTATTTATTTTAACTAGATACAATAGTTATTAAATAGTTATTAACTATTTAATAACTACCTAGTTAAAATAAATACAAAAGTACCTGTAAAATAAAACCTAACCTAAGTTACAATTACACCTAACACTACACTATAATTAAATTAATTACCTACATTAACTACAATTAACTACAATTACATAAAATTAAATATAATTATCTAAAGTACAAAAATAAACAAACACTAAATTACAGAAAATAATAAAAGATTTTAAAACTAATTACACCTAATCTAATCCCCCTAACAAATTAAAAAAAAACCCCAAAATAAAAAAGCCCTACCCTACACTAAATTACAAATAGCCCTTAAAAGGGCTTTTTGCGGGGCATTGCCCCAAAGTAATCAGCTCTTTTACCTGAAAAAAAGTAAAATACCCCCCAACATTAAAACCCACCACCCACACACGCAACCCTACTCTAAAACCTTGAGATGTCTTCACCCAACCGGGCCGAAGTCCTCAACGAAGCCGGGTGAAGTGGTCCTCCAGACGGGCAGAAGTCTTCATCCAGGCGGCATCTTCTATCTTCATCCATCCGGTGCGGAGCGGGTCCATCTTCAAGACATCTGGCGCGGAGCATCCTTCCTGGCCGACGACTAACCGACGAATGAAGGTTCCTTTAAATGACATCATTCAAGATGGCGTCCCTTCAATTCTGATTGGCTGATAAAATTCTAAGGTTGGAAAAATCCAATTGGTTGATGCACTCAGCCAATAGGATTGAAGTTAAATACTATTGGCTGATCCAATCAGCCAATAGGATTGAGCTTGCATTGTATTGGCTGATTGGAACAGCCAATACTATTGAACTTCAATCCTACTGGCTGATTGCATCAACTAATAGTATTTTTCCTACCTTAATTCCGATTGGCTGATAGAATTCTTGAAGATGGACTCGCTTAGATAGAAGATGCCACCTGGACGAAGACTTCTGCCTGTCTGGAGGACCACTTCGCCCCGGCTTGGATGAAGACTTCTGCCCGTCTGGAGGACCACTTCGCCCGGCTTCGTTGAGGACTTTGGCCCAGTTGGTTGAAGACATCTCAAGGTAGGGTGATCTTCAAGGGATTAGTGTTAGGTTTTTTAACGGGGGATTGGGTGGGTTTAGAGTAGGGTTGGGTGTGTGGGTGGTGGGTTTTAATGTTGGGGGGGTATTGTACTTTTTTTTCAGGTAAAAGAGCTGATTACTTTGGGGCAATGCCCCGCAAAAAGCCCTTTTAAGGGCTATTAGTAATTTAGTGTAGGGTAGAGCTTTTTTATTTTGTGGGGCTTTTTTATTTTGTTAGGGGGATTAGATTAGGTGTAATTAGTTTAAAATTCTTGTAATTATTTTATTATTTTCTGTAATTTAGTGTTTGCTTTTTTTGTACTTTAGATAATTTTATTTAATTGTAGTTAATGTAGGTAATTAATTTAATAATAGTGTAGTGTTAGGTGTAATTGTAACTTAGGTTAGGTTTTATTTTACAGGTATTTTACTATTTAATAACAATTGTACCTAGTTAAAATAAATACAAAGTTTCCTGTAAAATAAAAATAAATCCTAAACTAGCTACAATGTAACTATTAGTTATATTGTAGCTATCTTAGGCCTAGATTTAGAGTTGGGCGGTAGCCGTCAAAACCAGCGTTAGAGGCTCCTAACGCTGGTTTTTACCGCCCTCTGGTATTTGGAGCCAGTCATTAAAGGGTCTAACGCTCACTTACCGCAGATCTCCTTACGTCAATTGCGTATCCTATCTTTTCAATGGGATCTTTCTAACGCCGGTATTTAGAGTCGTGTCTGAAGTGAGCGTTAGAACTCTAACGACAAAACTCCAGCCGCAGAAAAAAGTCAGTAGTTAAAAGCTTTCTGGGCTAACGCCGGTTCATAAAGCTCTTAACTACTGTGCTCTAAAGTACACTAACACCCATAAACTACCTATGTACCCCTAAACCGAGGTCCCCCCACATCGCCACCACTATATTTAAATTTTTTAACCCCTAATCTGCCGCTCCGTATACCGCCGCCAACTACGTTATCCCTATGTACCCCTAATCTGCTGCCCCTAACACCGCCGACCCCTATATTATATTTATTAACCCCGATCAGCCAATCAGATTGAGCTCGCATTCTATTGGCTGATCGGAACAGCCAATTGAATGCGAGCTCAATCTGATTGGCTGATTGATTTTCCTACCTTAATTCCGATTGGCTGATAGAATCCTATCAGCCAATCAGAATTCGAGGGACGCCATCTTGGATGAAGTCCCTTAAAGGAACCGTCATTCGTCGGGAAGTCGTCGGAAGAAGAAGATGGGTCCGCGGTGGAGGTCTTCAAGATGGAGCCGGTCCTCATCGGATGAAGATAGAAGATTCCGCTTGGAAGAAGATGGTTGCCGCTCCGGATCTACTCTTCTTCCCGGATAGGATGAAGACTTTGGACCCTCTTCTGGACTTCTTCAGCCGTCGGATGATGGATGTCTAGCCCCCACTTGGGCATGGATGAAGATTTCGGAGCCTGGAACGATCGGTGATACCTGGCATGGTGAAAACAAGGTAGGAAGATCTTCAGGGGCTTAGTGTTAGGTTTATTTAAGGGGGGGTTGGGTTAGATTAGGGGTATGTGGGTGGTGGGTTGTAATGTTGGGGGGGTATTTTATGTTTTTTTTTACAGGTAAAAGAGCTGAATTCTTTGCGGCATGCCCCGCAAAGGGCCCTTTTAAGGGCTGGTAAGGTAAAAGAGATTTGAACTTTTGTAATTTAGAATAGGGTAGGGCATTTTTTTATTTTGAGGGTCTTTGTTATTTTATTAGGGGGCTTAGAGTAGGTGTAATTAGTTTAAAATTGTTGTAATATTTTTCTAATGTTTGTAAATATTTTTTTATTTTTTGTAACTTAGTTCTTTTTTATTTTTTGTACTTTAGTTAGTTTATTTAATTGTATTTATTTGTAGATATTGTATTTAAATAATTTATTGATAGTGTAGTGTTAGGTTTAATTGTAGATAATTGTAGGTATTTTATTTAATTCATTTATTGATAGTGTAGTGTTAGGTTTAATTGTAACTTAGGTTAGGATTTATTTTACAGGTAATTTTGTAATTATTTTAACTATTTTAGCTATTAAATAGTTCTTAACTATTTAATAGCTATTGTACCTGGTTAAAATAAATACAAAGTTACCTGTAAAATAAATATAAATCCTAAAATAGCTATAATATAATTATAATTTATATTGTAGCTATATTAGGGTTTATTTTACAGGTAAGTATTTAGCTTTAAATAGGAATAATTTATTTAATAAGAGTTAATTTATTTAGTTAGATTTAAATTATATTTAACTTAGGGGGGTGTTAGGGTTAGGGTTAGACTTAGCTTTAGGGGTTAATCCATTTATTACAGTAGCGGCAAAATTCGGTCGGCAGATTAGGGGTTAATAATTGAAGTTAGGTGTTGGCAATGTTAGGGGGGGCAGATTAGGGGTTAATACTATTTATTATAGGGTTATTGAGGCGGGAGTGAGGCGGATTAGGGGTTAATAACGGATTAGGGGTTAATAATAAGTGTAGGCAGGTGGAGGCGACATTGAGGGGGGCAGATTAGGAGTTAATAAATATAATATAGGGGTCGGCGGTGTTAGGGGCAGCAGATTAGGGGTACATAGGGATAATGTAGGTAGCGGTGGTTTACGGAGCAGCAGATTAGGGTTTAAAAAAAATATGCAGGTGTCAGCGATAGCGGGGGCGGCAGATTAGGGGTTAATAAGTGTAAGGTTAGGGGTGTTTAGACTCTGGGTTCATGTTAGGGTGTTAGGTGCAGACGTAGGAAGTGTTTCCCCATAGAAAACAATGGGGCTGCGTTAGGAGCTGAGCGCTGCTTTTTTGCAGGTTTTTTTTCAGCTCAAATGGCCCCATTGTTTTCTATGGGGGAATCGTGCACGAGCACGTTTTTGAAGCTGGCCGCGTCCGTAAGCACCGCTGGTATCTAGAGTTGCAGTGGCGTTAAATTATGCTCTACGCTCCCTTTTTGGAGCCTAACGCACTGAAAACCCAGCCATTCTGTGAACTCTAAATACCAGCGGTATTTAAAAGGTGCGGGGGAAAAAAAGCACGCGTAGCTAACGCACCCCTTTGGCCGCCAAACTCTAAATTTAGCCGTTAGGGTTTATTTTATAGGTAAGTATTTAGTTTTAAATAGGAATTATTTAGGAATTATTTATTTTGATTTATTTAAATTATATTTAAGTTAGGGGGTGTTAGGGTTAGTGTTAGACTTAGGTGTTAATACATTTAATATAGTGTCGGCGGTTTAGGGGGGGCAGATTAGGGGTTAATAAATATAATGTAGGTGGCGGTGGGCTCCGGGAGCGGCGGTTTAGGGGTTAAACACTTTATTTAGTTGCGGTTGGGTCCGGGAGCGGCAGGATAGAGGTTAATAACTTTATGTAGGTGGCGGCGGTATAGGGGGCGGAAGATTAGTGGTTAATATGTATAATGTAAGTGGCGGTGGGCTCCGGGAGTGGCGGTTTAGGGGTTAATACATTTATTAGAGTTGTGGTGCGCTCCAGGAGCAGCGGTTTAGGGGTTAATAACTTTATTTAGGTGCGGCGGGGTACGGGATGGCGGTATAGGTGGTAAAACAGTTAGTATAGGGTGGGTGTTTAGTGACAGGGTACCAATAAAGCCGAAAAAAAGCTGAAGAGCAGTGAGATCGATGACTGTTAGTTAACAACAGTCCGCTGCTCATCGCCCCGTACTTGGTGCGTGTCTTTTTGACAGCTTTTTTTGTAACTTTGGAGAACGTATTCAGGTCCGCGGCAGCGATGTTAGGCGAACTTATGCGAGCGTATTGGTGCTGTTAAATGCAAGAAAGTCGACGGCTTGATATGTAGATGCCGTTGACTTTAAAACCTTAAGTGGTGCAGTCCAACCTTAGTCCATAGTTTTTATTTTGTAACTTTATACTTATTATCCTATCATACAAAAAACTGTGCACAACAGTGGGGCGTATTTTAGATTGGAGGGGGGGGGGTGAGTATGGTGTTGGGAAAAGGTGGACACTCTCTCTCAACCTTTATATTTTGTATTGATGAATTTGTGTAGTGCTGTCTCCATGTTTCTAGCATTAGCTAGTGTTTGTCAAGAGTTCCTGTCTGAAGGTGGTGATACCTTTCCAGTCGAAAAAAATTATCTACTTGATAACATTATTCTACTGTTGGAACTGTATTGGTTTTCCAATACCTTGGTATCAGTGTTTTAGCGCTATTCAGCATCAGAATTAGCAATGCATTTGTAGTTGTGTTGCCTAACTTGGGGAGCGAGAGAAACAATAGGGTTTGCGGGTCATTTGGCAGTGTTTTACCTATTATATCTGTTATATGATGGAGTACATTTGTCCAACATGTGTCTAGCTTTGTGCACGTCCACCATATGTGTGTTGGAGTGCCTGTTTCCCCACATCCTCTCCAGCATTTATTGCTAGCTGATTTATATAGCATTTGTAACCTGTTGAGAGTTAAGTACCATCTTGTAATGAATTTATATTTTGTCTCTAGAATTCTTGTGGACACTGACACTTTTTTGGTTATCGAGAAAGCTGTGGACCAATCTTTGTCTCTTATGTTTGTCCCTAGCTCTGTCTCCCAAGATAGTCTCCCAAGATCTAGTGTATGTGGGCAGGTTTTGTATGGTTTCTGCCATGAGTTGTTTGTATAAAATTGAGATTGCATGTCTCTGTGTAGTGTCTATTAGACATAAAGTTTCAAATAGCGTTACATTTCTGATCATGCAGTATTTGTTGGGGTGTGAGTTTATATAGTGGTTCATCTGCCTGTATGTGTACCAATTTATTGAGAGATCAGAAAATTGTTCCTGAATGTCATTTCATGTTTTAAAATTTTTTTTATCTTGGAGAAAGATGGATATTATCCTATTTTTGATGTGGCCGATCTGGTCTATTGGTGTGTCTCTGTGGTTCTAGGGAAGTGCAGGGTTGTGGCATATGGGAATCATAGGTGATAGTATGTTAGGGATGTTTGTAAATGTGTATATTAATTTATCCCATGCCGAGTAAAAATTGGTAATGTTTAATAGGAAGTTAGAGATGTGGCTATATTCTTTGAAGATCTCTAAGGTCTTTGGTACAGATGTTCATATGTTTGTGAGTGTGAGTAGGACATCATCAGCATATAATGCCAATTTGTGTTCATGGTTGCCAATTTTAATTCCCGTTATTTGGTTACTATTTCTAATTTTTTGTGCTAAGGCTTTTATTGCGAGGGCAAAGAGGATGGGAGAGAGAGGGCAGCCCTGTCCATTGTTAATATTACATTTTTCTGATTGGAGGACATTAACTTTAAATTTTGCTGTGGGGGAGAGGTATAGCGAGAATATCTGTTTGATCATTTTATCGCCAAATTTCATTTTGTGCAAAACTGCTTTTAGAAATTAACAATGAACCCTATCAAAGGTCTTCTCTGCATCTGTACCAATGAGGACCATAGGTATATTGTTGTATTTTATGCATGTAATATAAGTTGAGAATTTTCAGGATATTTGGCACAAACCCCACCTGATCAGGATTTAGCAATTTGGGTAAATATTAGTTTATCCTGTTTGCTAGCATTTTTGCAAAAAAAAATGATATCTGAGTTTAATAGTGAAATCGGACGAAAATGTTCTGGCTTGTCCGGTGTTTTGCTCGGTTTCGGTAATAGCGTGATGTGTGCCTCTAACATGTTGTCTGTGAATCCCCCATCCTCCAATAGTGTGTTGAATAGGGTAAGTAGGGGTGGTAAAAGGTGGTGTAAGTATGCTTTGTAGTACTTCATATTTAGTCCATCAGGCATATCCTTGACCGCTTTTTGTATCTCCTTGTGTGTGATTGGGGATTCTATATGTTCTGCTTCTTCCCTGTCTAGTGTTGGCAAGTTTGAGTCTGATAAAAACGGTCTATTTCCTGCTGGCTAGCTGTGTTTTTAATACTATATAGAGATGCATATTACTGCCTGAACACTTCCGCAATGGCCTTGCTATCTTTATAGACATCTTCTCTTGAGTTTGTGATGTTATGTACCTGCGTGTTAAGTTGGCGGCGTTTAAGGGCATTAGCTAGTGAGGGGCCCGCTTTATCTTTTGTGTCAAAGTATTTTTTTTAATTGAATATTAAAATCTTTGAATCTTATCTGTACAAGTTTATTTACTGTTTCACATGTCTGATATGGAGCAAGAGCCTGCTCTCATAAATTCATGCTTATTATGTTTAGATGCACATATTGCAGCTCCTATGTTAATCTTTGTTCATTCTGTTTCTTTATTTGGGTGGGTGCTATTCTGTTTCCCAGGGTTAGTCCTCTCCTATAAGCAAAGCAACAACCTTTTTCTTTCCTAAGATATGGTGAGTCCACAGCTTGAGTAATTACTGTTGGGAATATAACTCCTGGCTAGCAGGAGGAGGCAAAGAGCACCACAGTCAAACTGCCAAGTATCACTCCCTTTCTCTTTTCCTTCGGTGCATGGAGGAGGTAAAGTTTAGGTGTCTGAAGAATTTTTTTTATTTCATCTACAAGCAAGTTTTGGGGTATAGCCGTATTCCACGTCATTCCTTGCAATCAGGTAGTGGTGGCTTTAAAGCAGTTAGGCACTTGTAAAGAGGTACTTACCGCATTTTTCTAACAATTGCTGCCCTAGTTTAGAAAGCCAGAGATGGCTACTCTGTTCTTTCTTTTTCAAAGTTCTCTGTGAGGAACTGTGTCCTCTCATACCTTGTAACTGTCTGCATGCCGGACAGCGGAGCAGATAAGTGCTTTTTCTTCCAATTGGGGAGACCATGCACTTAACCAATTAAAAGACACTGCTTATTTATTGGGACATAGATAATTCTGTTGTATGGGTTACACTGGGACATGAAGCAGGCACTGTAGCATGTGTGAGACTAACATTTAAACTCTTTTAAAAAAGAAAGGGTACATTTTTTTTTATTAGGCTTTATTTTCTGACACATATTTACATGATAAAACAATAGAAGTTTAAACTAAAAGTAAGGCTGAATTTTCTATTTCAGCAGCTTATTCATTTCCCCTCTGCTTATCAAACAATGCAACATTGAAAACCGGTTATTTCTGGTACTCAGTGTACCAGGAAGTAGTGCCTCTCTGTGTTGCAGCAGTAATTTAAGCTCTGCAATTGCCGTCACATGACCGGCTTTACTTCGTAACGTTTCTGTGGAAAAAGTTGTTTTTCTCCATTTCTGGGTGATCTGGTCTTAATTGGTAGCAGTAAGGCACCTCAGTAATTGAGGTTTGGGGTTGCCTGAGGGGCATTTTAGAAGTTTATTTGATGTTTATTAAATGTTTTTTTTTTACTTTTTCACATAATTTTAGCTGGTTATCGATCCTAATTTGGGGTAAAATTTAAAGTGTATTTTATTGGCTTATTTTAATTGAATATTAAAATCTTTGAAACTTATCTGTACAAGTTTATTTACTGTTTCACAACATGTCTGATATGGATCAAGAGCCTGCTCTCATGAATTCATGTTTATTATGTTTAGATGCACATATTGCAGCTCCTATGCAATTTTGTTCTTCATGTGTCAAGAAAACCTTGCAAAATAAAGGTAAAATGTTTGAGCCTAATGTCTCTCAGGATGATGCTATTAAAATAATACCTCAGCTTTCTCCTGCTATGTCCCAAGCCTCAATGGTGCCACATGCAGTGCCCTGCGGTTCTTCTATATCTCCTAGTGGAGTTTATTTAAAATAAAAAATTGCTCCCTAGGTATCTTCACCAGTATCTGCCGCATTAGCTGCCATTCTCAGATTACAGGAAAAACGCAAGAGGAAATCTAGAAATTCAGAAAGTAAGGTGCTTGTCCTCAGTTCTGCTTCCCAAGTTGCCCTTTCTCATAAGTCTGATGAGGAAGATACATCGGGACTTTCTGAGGGTGAAATCTCAGATTCAGACAGTATAATTCCCTCTTCTAAAACTGAGGTGGTATCCTTCAGATTTAAGCTTGAGCACCTTCGTGTATTGTTAAAGGAGGTTTTAGCTACTTTAGATGACTCTGATACCCCTGTCGTTGTCACTCCTAAGAAATCATAAACTTAATAGTTTCTTTGATGAACCTTCCACTTCAGATGTTTTTGCTGTGCCGGACCATGCTAGGGAGATTATCTCACAGGAATGGGAGAAACCAGGGGTGTCTTTTTCCCTGTCTCCCATTTTTAAGAAAATGTTTCCTGTTGAAGATTCCATTAAAGACCCTTGGTATACTGTACCCAAAGTTGAAAGGGCCATGTCCACTCTGGCTAAGAGAACCACTATTCCTATTGAGGATAGCTGCTCTTTTAAGGATCCGATGGACAAGAAGCCAGATGCTTATTTGAAAAAGATTTATTATTATTATTATCGGTTATTTGTAGAGCACCAACAGATTCCACAGCACTAATGTTCATCAAGGTCTCCAATGGCACCCTGCGGTGTGTATTGCCACCGTGACTTGTGCGGCATCTTATTGGTTCGATGCCTTGTCTGATTTTATTCAAGTAAAGACTTCCTTGGATGAAATTCAAGATAGGATTAAAGCTCTTAAATTGGCCAATTCCTTTATTGCAGATGCCATTTTACAGGTTGTTAGACTAGGAGCTAAAACTTATAGTTTCGCTTTTTCTAGCCCACAGGGCATTATGGTTAAAATCCAGGTCTGCAGACGTTTCCTCTAAAGTCAAGCTTCTGGCGATTCCTTACAAGGGAAAAACCTTGTTTGGACCTGGTTTGGCAGAAATGATCTCTGATATTATTGGTGGAAAAGGGTCTTTTCTACCTTAAGATAAGAAGAATAGGCCTAAAGGACGTCAAAGTAATTTTTGTTCCTTTCGTAACTTCAGAGGAAAGCCTTCCCCTTCTTCTTCCAAGCAGGAACAATCCAAGTCTTCTTGGAAACCCAATCAGTCTTGGAACAAGGGGAAACAATCAAAGAAACCCGCAGCAGATTCCAAATTAACATGAAGGGTTTCCCCCTGATCTGGGATCAGATCAGGTGGGGACAGACTTTCTCAGTTCTGTCAAGCCTGAGATGTCCCAGATCCCTGGACTGTGAACATAGTATCCCAGAGTTACAAATTGGAATTCAAGACTTTTCCTCCCAGAGGCAGATTCCATCTCTCAAGATTATTTGCAGACCAGATAAAGAGAGGGGCGTTCTTGAAATGTATACAACATCTTTCCTCCCTGGGAGTGATAGTTAAAGTGCGGGAACAGGGTCTCAGGTTTTACTCCAGCATATTTGTGGTTCCCAAAAAAGAGGCAACTTTCCATCCCATTCTAGACTTGAAGTGTCTAAACAAGTTTCTCAAAATTCCATCCTCCAAGATGGAGACTATACGCTCCATTCTTTCTTTAGGACAAGAGGGTCAGTTCATGACAACCATAGACCTAAAGGAAGCATGTCTTCATGTTCCTATTCACAGGGACCATCACAGATTCCTGAGATTTGCCTTTCTGGACAAACATTTCCAGTTTGTGGCCCTTCCATTTGGTCTAGCCACGGCTGCCAGAATTTTTTCAAAGGTTCTGGGGGCTATTTTGGCATTGATTCATTAATTGCTGTGGCACCCTACCTGGCGCCATCTTTTCAACAAGCAAAATCTCACACAGAGATATTGGGGGGTAGTTATCAAGCCGTCTACTTTTCTGCCTTCGCCGGCCCAATACGCCCGCCTAAGCTCGCCTACCTTCACCGCCGCGGACCTTGAATACGTTTGCCTAAGTTATCAAAAAAAGCTGTCAAAAAGCCACGGGGCGATGAGCAGCGGACTGTGAGAGTTATCACTCATCCGATCTCGCTGCCCTTCGGCTTTTTCCCAGCTTTATTGCTAGCCTGTCACTAAGCACTCACACTAAACTACACTGTTCTATCCCTATACCGGCGCCCCCGGGGCCCCCCCAAAACTAAATAAAGTTACTAACCCCTAAACCGCCGCTCCTAGACCCTGCTGCAACTCTTATAAATGTATTAACCCCTAAACCGCCGCTCCTAGACCCTGCCGCAACTCTTATAAATGTATTAACCCCTAAACCACCGCTCCCGGACACCGCTGCCACCTACATTATACCTAGTAACCCCTATCCTGCCCCCCCTACACCGTCGCCCTCTATAATAAAGTTATTAACCCCTCTCCTGCTGATCCCGCACCTCTCCGCAACTAAATAAATAGTTTAACCCCTAAACTGCCGCTCCCTGAACCCGCTGCAACCTATATTAAACCTATTAACCCCTAATCTGCTCCCCCTACACCGTCGCCACCTATAATAAATTTATAAACCCCTATCCTGCCCCCCACTACGCCGCCCCCACTGTAATAAAATTATTAACCCCTAAACCTAAGTCTAACCCTAACGCCCCCCTAACTTAAATATTAATTAAATAAATCTAAATAATATTTTTATTATTAACTAAATTAATCCTATTTAAAACTAAATACTTACCTATAAAATAAACCCTAATATAGCTACAATATAAATAATAATTATAATCTAGCTATTTTAGGATTTATTTTTATTTTACAGGTACCTTTCAATTTATTTTAACTAGGTACAATAGCTATTAAATAGTTATTAACTATTTAATAGCTTACCTAGCTAAAATAAACTGAAATTTACCTGTAAAATAAATCCTAACCTAAGTTACCATTACACCTAACACTACACTATACTTTAATAAATTATTCCTATTTAAAACTAAATACTTACCTGTAAAATAAACCCTAATATAGCTACAATATAAATAATAATTATATTGTAGCTATCTTAGTATTTATATTTATTTTACAGGTAACTTTGTATTTATTTTAGCTAGTTTAATAGTTATTAAATAGTTATTAACTATTTAATAACTACTTAGCTAAAAGAAATACAAAATTACCTGTAAAATAAATCCCAACCTAAGTTACAATTAAACCTAATACTACACTATCATTAAATTAATTAAATAAATTACCTACAAATAACTACAATTAAATACAATTACATAAACTAACTAAAGTACAAAAAATAAAAAAAAGCTAAGTTACAAAAAATAAAAAAATAAGTTACAAACATTTTAAAAATATTACAACAATTTTAAGCTACTTACACCTAATCTAAGCCCCCTAATAGTTCAGCTCTTTTGCCTGTAAAAGAAAAATACAACCCCCCCCAACATTAAAACCCACCACCCACAGCTGGACGTGTCTCGGTGCAGCTCCGGATGCCAAGATCCTAAATTAGGGGTCTTTTCACATGATTCAACTGCTTTATACCCAGCATCAATGTAGAGAGACCCAAGAACTACCATATTACTGATATGAGTTTGCTAAGGTACCGGAGAGACTGCACCGGGACATCATTATTGTCCTACTTTCAGTGACACGGTGGATGAGGAAACCATAAAATTTAGCCAACGCTTTACACAAGCAGTGCAGATGGGCATATATTGGTAAGATCTGGGGCGTCCCATCTCACCGGAGAGCATAACTGCCTCATTAGCTTTCTAAGAAGGGAGCCGCCATTTTGAGAATTACACGCATCATCAACAGACACCCAGCTAGCCTGAGAGACATTGAAAATATACCCCTTCTCAACGCTCCCTGCTAAGTCCCCACCATGGGCACTGCTTCTCATTTTCTCGAGGAGCTGCGATTCATACTGGAGAGGCATCATACTGCCTTAGCTGACAAGCTGTACGCATCGCCTAATAGCAGAGGCGCAAGTTACTTCCAGCAACCTGACTTAGATGAGCCCATCTTGATTGAAAGGAATGGGGGGTGCGCTTTGGGGCCCCGGTGCTTGTCTCCTGTCCTTAACACTCCTATAGAAAATCGGGAGGCTGACACAGCTAAGAAGCTAACACATCATAATGAAATGACGGCCAGAAAAGCAGATAGAGTTATACAGAGCCTTAAGACTTTGCCCCCAGCTGGTGCAACTACACTTAAAGTGATCAGTTTAACCATACTACAGGATCAAGAGCGCACTGCTTATAGTTTACAAGTGATCCCTTCTCAGAAATTTGACCATAGTCCTGGAAACATAAAGCTGCACACCGCTCACCCTCCTATCGCAGCAGTAAACCCATGTGTTATCTCTCACACCACGGTATATGCCTTGCTAGCTCTAATACAAATGCATGTAACACGCTGGAGCTGCAGCATCTGGATCCTAGATGGCTTGGAAGAGCAGTTACTGCAGGGTCTATTGTTTGGTCACAAGCTGCCTCTGACCTATTTTGAAGCAGGCTAAAACGGAACACTAGCAGAGAAAGTTCCACTTTTCATATTATTTACTTTATTGGCTATCTGTACTGTTAATTGGAGTGTGGCATTGCAGATTGTATTACCCAAAGCCTTTCTAGTCCTCTATGGGCTTGTGAATACATTTATTTTTCATCTGTAGCATCTCACTAGCAGTTCGCATATTCACTAAAGGGAAAATATTGACTTACTTTCTACATGTGGACTAGACGTCAATAGCACTGTCTTTATTTCTCACAGCTTTATTTTGGCTTAAATTTACTGTCTGCATTTGTATTTGCTTATTGTTATCTGTATGCATGTTGAACCATGTTTTAGGAATATTTAGGGGCTGTTGAGATCAGTTATTCTTATACCTGCTATGCATTAGGTTATACAGTACTATATCACTTGAACCACCTCTGCTAAAACTAGCCACGCTGCAGAATTTGGCTTTAAAGTTACTGTTCCTGCTTAGAGGATGCAATTGCCATATTCTACCACTAGAGGGGAGTCACAGCTTGTTCCTTCCTTCCACACCATTACTTTCTGTGCTTTTACAGTTCACTTTTTTTTTATTTTTATTGCTCTTATCTCCTCCAAGACTTCTAGCCCAGTAGGTATGGAGCTGCTTTACCTAGGATCACTGCATATTTCTTTATATATATATATATAGGCCATGATCAGACTGATGTGCATATCCAATGGCTGGGAAACATTCATGCTCTTAAGTCTTATCATTATGTACATGCAATACTTTCAAATGTTTATGCTAACACAGTTAAAGATCTCTCTTATGTCTCTAGGTCTGCCAAGATCAATATTTTACATAGCTTGAGCTTGTTTCTAAGGATGTTTGTAATTAATACTATTAAGCCTGTATTGTTATATTTTTCTCTATAATATAGTTATATTAATGGTTGCAGGGGCACATCTATAGACTTGGACTATGCAGTTTTTCACTATCTTATGGTTATGGTGTGGACCCTTCCATACAATTGAGACTGCCCTCAGACCAATATCTATGTATCCTGAAAGCATAGTGGATTTATCCTTGAAGTGTCTGCGTGTATTTGAGTATACCAATTTGCAAACAATGTTTGTGCCTTACTTGATATTTTAATAGTCCATCTACTCTCTTTTTGAGGGATATTAGGGAGGTTAAACCCATATTATCTTGCTCCAACCGCTGTGACTTAGTCATTCTTAGCTAGGGCGTTGCCTGCGGCCGAGGCAACTTCATAGTACGCAAATTGTCCAGTGGTGTTGGTATCCTTTAGCACATACTCATCCTCTCCCCATAACGATGTTAATTTAGTATTAACTCCTGTTCATATAGTCTGAGATCTATCTTAGATTTTAAATGTTCTACTCTGTCACACATTTCTGTGGGCCCAGTGTCCAATTAGTAATGGTGGATATTTGAACTCCTGATGTAAGATATATTGGCCTCACGCATCCTTTTTGACCCACTATACACAGAACTAGGCTCAACTACACTCGGTATACCACTACTTCGATATGTATTTAATTCACTTTTATTTCTCTCTTGTTAGCTGATATGCCCGTGAGAATATGCGTATGCCTATCTTGCTTTGTAGCACTGCAGCGTGTCTAATTAGTGTACCTAGCATTTGTTTTTTGATATGTCCACCCAATTACCATCCCTCTCACCCACAGCGAGTCTATCAGTCCGTAAGCTATTTTTTGTATATATCTTATTTACCTTGCCATCTACCCCCCCACACCTCACCATAATAAACCCCCTTTCACAGAAGGGTTGGCTACAATAACCCTTGTACCTCCTTATAACTACTCCAGCACATACACAATTGGCGGTTGTGGACATAGATACCTTGGGATGCATAGCTTTACTTTGAAGCCTGTGACAGACCCTCTGAGGCAGGCAGGTCCTGCTTAACTATTGTTATTCTTGGCCCTACCGAGTATCACACCTCAAATAAGCTCCATAAGCTATGCCAGCCTTGTTTATAAGTTTACCTCCAGTTTATACCATATTAGTTACCTAATATGCCTTAATACCAACCCTCCCTCCCATTATTGCATAATGTGCCTCCTAGTTTAGGAGGACTATTTCTGCGGTTTTTCTAACTAATACCGCAACCTATACTATTTCTTAAATTTTACCACAGTGTTGACACTATATTTCTGGTTTAACACTTCTGTTTATGTATACTTAACAGATTTATATATATAAAATAGAGGTTCTCCATTAGGGGTCCATGAGTGGCCCTGTCACACCATTGCTTGCCTGCTTCATATTTTGCTATAGCATCTGTGTGGTCTACAAGCGGCCACTTATTTCTAATAGCAGGTAAAACACTGAAGATAGAGTGTATCGCTCCTTTCTAATGGGTAATTTGTCATTCAAATGTTTTGTGTACCTGTACGATTTTGTATTGGCAGATTGCCCTGTAAAATTTTACTCTCCTTTTTACTATGTACTGACAGTTAATTTTTGTTTGTTTTGAACAGAACCTCAATAAAAATATCTTTAAAAAAAAAAAAAAAAAAAAAAAAAACCCACCACCCACATACCCCTAATCTAACCCAAACCCCCCTTACAAAAACCTACCACTAATCCCCTGAAGATCATCCTACCTTGTCTTCACTCAGCCGAGCAGCGATGGAACCGAAGTGGACATCCGGAGCGGAAGAAGTTAATCCTCCAAGCGGCGCTGAAGAAATCTTCCATCCGATGAAGTCATCATCCAGGCGGCGCTGAAGAAGTCTTTGATCCGGGCGATGTCATCTTCCAAGAGGTGCTGAAGAGGTCTTCTATCCGGGCGATGTCATCTTCCAAGCCGGGTCTTGAACCTCGTTCTTCACCGATGGACTACGACGAATGAAGGCTCCTTTAAGGGACGTCATCCAAGATGGCGTCCCCTCAATTCCGATTGGCTGATAGGATTCTATCAGCCAATCGGAATTAAGATAGGAAAAATCAGCCAATCAGATTGAGCTCGCATTCTATTGGCTGTTCCGATCAGCCAATAGAATGCAAGCTCAATCTGATTGGCTGATTCCATCAGCCAATCAGATTTTTCCTACCTTAATTCCGATTGGCTGATAGAATCCTATCAGCCAATCGGAATTGAGGGGACGCCATCTTGGATGACGTCCCTTAAAGGAGCCTTCATTCGTCGTAGTCCGTCGGTGAAGAAGGAGGTTCCGCGTCGGCGGGAGGAAGATTCAAGACCCGGCTTGGAAGATGACATCGCCCGGATAGAAGACCTCTTCAGCGCCTCTTGGAAGATGACATCGGCCGGATCAAAGACTTCTTCAGCGCCGCCTGGATGATGACTTCATCGGATGGAAGATTTCTTCAGCACCGCTTGGAGGATTAACTTCTTCCGCTCCGGATGTCCACTTCGGTTCCATCGCTGCTCGGCTGAGTGAAGACAAGGTAGGATGATCTTCAGGGGATTAGTGTTAGGTTTTTGTAAGGGGGGTTTGGGTTAGATTAGGGGTATGTGGGTGGTGGGTTTTAATGTTGGGGGGGGTGTATTTTTCTTTTACAGGCAAAAGAGCTTAACTTTTGGGGGCATGCCCCCACAAATGGTCCTTTTAAGGGCTGGTAAGGTAAAAGAGCTTTGAACTTTATTTAATTTAGAATAGGGTAGGGCATTTTTTTATTTTGGGGGGTTTGTTATTTTATTAGGGGGCTTAGATTAGGTGTAAGTAGCTTAAAATTGTTGTAATATTTTTAAAATGTTTGTAACTTATTTTTTTATTTTTTGTAACTTAGCTTTTTTTATTTTTTGTACTTTAGTTAGTTTATGTAATTGTATTTAATTGTAGTTATTTGTAGGCAGTTTATTTAATTAATTTAATGATAGTGTAGTATTAGGTTTAATTGTAACTTAGGTTAGGATTTATTTTACAGGTAATTTTGTATTTCTTTTAGCTAGGTAGTTATTAAATAGTTAATAACTATTTAATAACTATTCTAACTAGCTAAAATAAATACAAAGTTACCTGTAAAATAAATATAAATCCTAAAATAGCTAGAATATAATTATTATTTATATTGTAGCTATCTTAGGGTTTATTTTACAGGTAAGTATTTAGTTTTAAATAGGAATAATTTATTAAAGTATAGTGTAGTGTTAGGTGTAATTATAACTTAGGTTAGGATTTATTTTACAGGTAAATTTCAGTTTATTTTAGCTATGTAAGTTATTAAATAGTTAATAACTATTTAATAGCTATTGTACCTAGTTAAAATAAGTTGAAAGGTACCTGTAAAATAAAAATAAATCCTAAGATAGCTAGAATATAATTATTATTTATATTGTAGCTATATTAGGGTTTATTTTAAATGTAAGTATTTAGTTTTAAATAGGATTAATTTAGTTAATAATAAAAATATTATTTAGATTGATTTAATTAATATTTAAGTTAGGGGGGCGTTAGGGTTAGACTTAGGTTTAGGGGTTAATAATTTTATTACAGTGGCGGCGGCGTAGTGGGGGGCAGGATAGGGGTTAATAAATTTATTATAGGTGGCGACGGTGTAGGGGGGGCAGATTAGGGGTTAATAAATGTATTATTGGTGGCGACGGTGTAGGGGGGGCAGGATAGGGGTTAATACATTTAATATAGGTTGTGGCGGGTTCAGGGAGCGGCGGTTTAGGGGTTAATACATTTATTATAGTTGCGGTGGGCTCTGGGAGTGGCGGTTTAGGGGTTAATATGTATAGAGTAGCTTGCGGTGGGCTCCGGGAGCGGCGGTTTAGGGGGTAATAATTTTATTTAGTTGCGGCGGTGTAGGGGGGGACAGATTAGTGGTGTTTAGACTCGGGGTACATGTTAGGGTGTTAGGTGCAGACAGCTCCCATAGAAATCAATGGGATGTCTGTCAGCAGCGAACATGTACTTTCGCTATGGTCAGACTCCCATTGATTCCTATGGGATCCGCCGCCTCCAGGGGTGGCGGTTTGAAAACCAGGTACGCTGGGCCGTAAAAGTGCCGAGCGTACCTGCTAGTCATTTGATAACTAGCAAAAGTAGTGAGAATGTGCCGCACTTGTGTGCGGAACATCTGGAGTAACGTAAGAATCGATCTGTGTCGGACTGAGTCCGGCGGATCGAAGCTTACGTCACAAAATTCTACTTTTGCCGGTCTCGAGCCTTTGATAACTAAGGCGAATCAGCCTCACCACAAATACGCTGTGGAATTCCAGCATATTTGAGGTTGACGGCTTGATAACTACCCCCCCATTGTTGTCTTTTCTTCTTTCCCATGGATGAAATGTGAATCTGAAAAAAAGACCCCTTTCCCCTGCTACAAGAGTAGCAGAGCTCAGGAAAAACAAATCATTTCCTCTTGCGTCTCTCTTCAGGCTACTGCTTGTCCTTCAGTGACTCATAGTATGGAGGTCTGATGGTGGCTTCCATGGACATCATTCCTTTTGCTCAATTCCATTTGAGAGCTCTCTAGTTGTGCATGCTCAGCAATGGAATGATGACCATGCAGATCCATCTCAGAGAATAGAGTTAGATCATTCGTCAAGGGACTCTCTCACATGGTGGATTTCTCAGGAACATCTGTTTTAGGGCACATGCTTTCGGAGACCTTCCTGGGTGATCGTGACTGTTACAAACTGCTATTTATAACTGGATCTTTAAATGGAAAATTGCCCTGCTTCCCTGGATTTTGGAGAAGCCTATTTGCCAGCCTCCTTCCTCATGACTATGGCCCCTGGAAGATTGTGTCCCTGAGAGTATATTAACTTTTATTGGGTGTGTATGGCCCTTTAAGAACCGTCTGGGGACATATTGTGACTTTGGTGAACAATGCCCCTTTAAGACTATGTCCCCAGACCTGTAAAATAGCTTGTCCCTGGCTTTCTCCCACTTGGTTCAGTGAATGGGACTTGCTGAGCCAGGTGCCACACAGGCATTGTGTTCCACAGAGGGGGAGCACTGTTACAGAGGCATTGGTTTTCATTGTGTGCCATTAAGTGCTATGTGACAGACCCTTCGGTCAGAACTAAAGAGTTAAATTTTGTTCAGCTTCAAGAAACCTATTCTAAATACAAGTCTGCTGGGATTAGCTCTAATTAGGTTTAGTGATCAACTTTCCCATTGTCTAATCAGACTAGTATTGATAAGGTGGACTGCATTGTTTTATTGTGTGTAAAATGTTATCTGCTGAAGTAATGTTGTGGCCTGTCAAAGGGAGTGTCTCTCTATCTAATATCAAATGTGTGATGGGGGATTTTATGCCTCCCCCTGAGAGTGTCCTGTTTGCATGTAACCTCAATAAAAAGCAGGCTGTGTGCTCCAGCACATCAGACCTATGTTGACCCTCTAACTTGAAGCTTTGACTCATGTTTGTAGGATACAGCTTATAACCACTACAGGGATTGCTATGTTTTTCATACTCCCTTAGCTACAGGGATTGCTACAGAAGGAAGAGGTTCACCTACTGGAGCCTGGTTGTAGGTCCAGGGCGTAGAGCAGACGGCGAGATACCAGCCCAGCAGCGGTGGTTCATAGAGTCTGCATTACTTATGGTGGCTACGCAGTAATTATAGTGTCTACGGTGCTGCTGCTCCTTTGGGGAGCGCTAGGAGCATCCTTTTCTACGGTCCAACTTCCAGCCAGCCTGGAGGCAACCGTAACATTTGGTGGCAGCGGTGGGATTGGCGTCCTAGCGCAAGGAGCAGCACCACAACAGCACTGGTATCGTAGGAGAGTAATTGAGGGCAACGCTAGCCACTGCGCAGCATCCCTACCTACAGCAGCATGGAGCTGACAAGATACTGGTCAGAACCATGTGAAGAGCACCTCAACCGGATCCGTCGCTATGAGGGCGCGGATTTCGTTCCAGAGGTAAAGAGGCGGCTAGTCCGTTATGGTCCAGACCCTGCGCAGGAGGTAGTCAGTCGCATCATCCGGGAATTGTATACGGAGAACAAAGCGGCACGAGCCTTTGAGCGCCAACTGTGGAGTTTGAGGGTATGGACACCTGGTCTCTCTCCCCAGCCGCAGCATGTTCCACAGGGAGAGGAGAGCAGCGACCTCCCTCCCCAGCGGCAGTATACTGTGCAGAGGGAAGAGACAACCGGTCTCCTTCCCCAACCCCAACCAGAGATACCAGAGGCAGCAGGCCTCATAGACTGGTCCTGGGAGGACCCCCAGCAGGCAGGTGGAGATGGGACCGCAGTCTCTCTACCGGCCCTACAGGGATGCTGGGCAGGCGGCCCAGATCCCCAGCGACAGACCCAGCTACAGGGAGGGGAGAGCATCGACCTCCCTCCCCAGCCGGAGTGTGCCTTCCAGGGAGAGGAGACAACCGGTCTCTCTCCCCAGCCGCAGCATGTTCCACAGGAAGAGGAGAGCATCGACCTCCCTTCCCAACGGCCGCCGGAGTATCAGGAGGAGGAGGTAAGCCAATCTCCCCCTCCACAGCTAACTCCTAACTTGGGCCCAGGGTTAACAGTGGAGATGTTAACCCCCACTGACCCCCACGTTCCCTTTGCCACCGGGCAGGACTATGCCCCAATTCCCCCAGCAGAAGAGCTGGCATCAGGACAGAGCGCTGCTGGCCTCTGCCCTACAGACCCCCTTGTTACAGGACTGGCCTGCAAACCCCTCACCCCAGCAGAAGCGCTGGCACCAGGGCAGAGTGCCGCTGGCCTCTGCCCCCCAAGTACCATCAGCTATTTGCCCAGCTGCGCCAGGAAGGCAGAGGATGCTACACTTTCATCCTATAACCTGGAACCTACAGGCCAGTGCTACTTGTTGTGGGGGGGCTGCTTTGCTGCTAGTGTTTATTTGTGGGTGGGTTGCGAGACTAACTTAGGCACTGACCGACAGAAGGTCAGGTGCCTGGTTAGTCTCCCTCCAAAAGGGGAGATATGTTACAAACTGCTATTTATAACTGGATCTTTAAATGGAAAATTGCCCTGCTTCCCTGGATTTTGGAGAAGCCTATTTGCCAGCCTCCTTCCTCATGACTATGGCCCCTGGAAGATTGTGTCCCTGAGAGTATATTAACTTTTATTGGGTGTGTATGGCCCTTTAAGAACCGTCTGGGGACATATTGTGACTTTGGTGAACAATGCCCCTTTAAGACTATGTCACCAGACCTGTAAAATAGCTTGTCCCTGGCTTTCTCCCACTTGGTTCAGTGAATGGGACTTGCTGAGCCAGGTGCCACACAGGCATTGTGTTCCACAGAGGGGGAGCACTTCGGTCAGAACTAAAGAGTTAAATTTTGTTCAGCTTCAAGAAACCTATTCTAAATACAAGTCTGCTGGGATTAGCTCTAATTAGGTTTAGTGATCAACTTTCCCATTGTCTAATCAGACTAGTATTGATAAGGTGGACTGCATTGTTTTATTGTGTGTAAAATGTTATCTGCTGAAGTAATGTTGTGGCCTGTCAAAGGGAGTGTCTCTCTATCTAATATCAAATGTGTGATGGGGGATTTTATGCCTCCCCCTGAGAGTGTCCTGTTTGCATGTAACCTCAATAAAAAGCAGGCTGTGTGCTCCAGCACATCAGACCTATGTTGACCCTCTAACTTGAAGCTTTGACTCATGTTTGTAGGATACAGCTTATAATCACTACAGGGATTGCTATGTTTTTCATACTCCCTTAGCTACAGGGATTGCTACAGAAGGAAGAGGTTCACCTACTGGAGCCTGGTTGTAGGTCCAGGGCGCAGAGCAGACGGCGAGATACCAGCCCAGCAGCGGTGGTTCATAGAGTCTGCATTACTTATGGTGGCTACGCAGTAATTATAGTGTCTACGGTGCTGCTGCTCCTTTGGGGAGCGCTAGGAGCATCCTTTTCTACGGTCCAACTTCCAGCCAGCCTGGAGGCAACCGTAACATTTGGCGGCAGCGGTGGGATTGGCGTCCTAGCGCAAGGAGCAGCACCACAACAGCACTGGTATCGTAGGAGAGTAATTGAGGGCAACGCTAGCCACTAATTGTTACGGTACCAACAGTGTACCAAGGGTTAATACCAGATGAACAATGTCCTGCATAGGAAATCAGCAATTCACAACCCAGCCAGTTTCAGGTTTAAAACAGAATGACATTTATTAAAGGCTAGATGCCTAGTATTTATACAGGTTTGACCCCAGATGGGGGGGTTGAAAGGCTCTTGTACATTTAGATAAAAAGGGGAAGATGCCCTTTTATGAAACAGTAGAATTACATTACTTAAATACTTTACTTAGGCAGATAACAACTTAAACACATTTGGCTTGTCTTATCACCTAGCGTCTGCTCTCTGAGGGTGATTAAACAATGGCCTGTTTATTACTTAAATGTAATTATAGCACACAATAGCTGAGGCCAGAAAACCTGTCTTTAGAAATTAGATTCTTAGCTAAACACAATTAACTCCTTCAGTCCTGACAGAAGGGTCTGTCACATATCTCCCCCCTTGTGGAACACTCCGGCAGACCCGGCTTGACCCTTTGGCGGGTCAACCTGGGGATGACCGGACTAGGAGGTGGTAGGCATGTCAGTTTGCCAGGACAATCCATCTGTATTCCCGTTATGAGAGAGAATTCCTGTCCATACAAAGAAGGGTTCAACTTCCTCAGTGCCCAGACTAGGGCTAAACAGTCCTTCAAAATCCCATCAGCTTCTTTACGAGTTTTCTGTACCTGCTCTTTATAGGTATCCACAATCCCTTCATACTGACATAGGGTGCCCTTGAGTTGCTGCACCTCACTATGAGCCAGCGTCAGCTTCTCCTCAAGTGTCGCTAAGTTTGTCTTTAATGTTTCATGTCCCACTCTCAAGCTGGTGTTTTCTGCAGTCTGTCGGTGCAGCTTGTCTAGCAGAGATTCACGTTCTAAACGTGCTTTTTCCTCTGCGCTCCTCTTCTCCTTCATCAGCGCATTGTAACGGGACTTCCATGTATCAATAGCGGATAGAGATTTACTGAGCTCAGCATCCTGGGGCTTAGCAGCAGGGGGGTCAGTCTCTGCTGCACGGATCTGGGCACGGGTAGTCACAGAGTTAACATCAGCGGGACCCATAGGAGCGTAGGCAGAAACAAGGGGGGCCAAGTCATTTCCAAGAAGAACATCAGCAGGTAAGTCCTTCTTGACCCCCACATTCACAGGTCTAGCGCCCACTCCCCAATCCAAATGTACCCTGGCAACAGGTAGGCTGAACACATCGCCCCCTGCTACCCTCACAGCCACAGTGTCTCCAGTGTACTGTTTCTCAGACACCAAGTTCTTTTGAAGCAAGGTCATGGTAGCACCAGTATCCCGTAGACCACTGACCTTCTTCCCATTCACTTTAACCAGTTGCCGGTTATTCCGGTGGGCAGCTTGCACAAGGTCTGCCTCATGTAGGATGCTCCAGCATTCTTGCGCCTCTACGTAGCGGGCCGCAGGCTGAGGATTACGTGGGATTCCGCCGGCGTGTCTTCTCCAGGACTGCGCTTGCTTCGCTGCGTTTAGGGGACACTCTGGTCTTTTACTGACATAGGGTGCCCTTGAGTTGCTGCACCTCACTATGAGCCAGCGTCAGCTTCTCCTCAAGTGTCGCTAAGTTTGTCTTTAATGTTTCATGTCCCACTCTCAAGCTGGTGTTTTCTGCAGTCTGTCGGTGCAGCTTGTCTAGCAGAGATTCACGTTCTAAACGTGCTTTTTCCTCTGCGCTCCTCTTCTCCTTCATCAGCGCATTGTAACGGGACTTCCATGTATCAATAGCGGATAGAGATTTACTGAGCTCAGCATCCTGGGGCTTAGCAGCAGGGGGGTCAGTCTCTGCTGCACGGATCTGGGCACGGGTAGTCACAGAGTTAACATCAGCGGGACCCATAGGAGCGTAGGCAGAAACAAGGGGGGCCAAGTCATTTCCAAGAAGAACATCAGCAGGTAAGTCCTTCTTGACCCCCACATTCACAGGTCTAGCGCCCACTCCCCAATCCAAATGTACCCTGGCAACAGGTAGGCTGAACACATCGCCCCCTGCTACCCTCACAGCCACAGTGTCTCCAGTGTACTGTTTCTCAGACACCAAGTTCTTTTGAAGCAAGGTCATGGTAGCACCAGTATCCCGTAGACCACTGACCTTCTTCCCATTCACTTTAACCAGTTGCCGGTTATTCCGGTGGGCAGCTTGCACAAGGTCTGCCTCATGTAGGATGCTCCAGCATTCTTGCGCCTCTACGTAGCGGGCCGCAGGCTGAGGATTACGTGGGATTCCGCCGGCGTGTCTTCTCCAGGACTGCGCTTGCTTCGCTGCGTTTAGGGGACACTCTGGTCTTTTGTGCCCTAGTTGCTTACATCTAAAGCACCGAATAGGTTGTGAGTAGCACCGCGAATTGAACCGGGCTCTCTGAGGGTAGTTCGTGGCCGGAGGCCGTGTGGTATAGCGGTGCGCCGGGGTTTGGTAACTGGCAGCTGCTGGGGTGACTGGGGGTCTGTACTCCACTCTAGCAGGGGGCTTAGTGGTAGCAGTGTCCAGTTTGCGGGCATCCGTATACTCATCTGCCAAGCGAGCCACTTCCTGCAGGGTGGAGGGTTTACGGTCCCGAACCCACTCTCGAACTCCTGCGGGTAACTTGTCGAAGCAATGTTCCAACAGGAATAGCTGCAGCACCTCTTCCCCAGATATGGCTTGGCACCCCGCTATCCAGTGAGCTGCTGTGCGGTGCACCTTACATGCCCACTCAAGGTAGGAATCTCCAGCTAATTTAACAGTTTCTCTGAACCGCCTCCGGTATGCCTCCGGTGTAACCGCATACCTGGAGAGCAGAGCCTCTTTTACAGTATTATAATCCCTGACTTCCTCATCTGGAATGGCCCGAAAAGCCTCTCTGGCCCGGCCGGATAATTTTCCAGATAATATCGTGACCCAGTCCTCTACGGGTATCTTGTGTAGTGCACATTGCCTCTCAAAATCCGCAAGGTACCCATCAATCTCTCCTTCTGTTTCCAGGAAGTTTTTAAAAGCTGCAAAATTTACTTTTCTCTTTTCCATCTTAGTCAGTATTGTAATAATCCCCCTCTTCCTGAGGTTACTGGCTTGTGTAGTTGCTCTTCTGGGCGATAAGGTTCATTCCGTCGCTTGCCACCAATTGTTACGGTACCAACAGTGTACCAAGGGTTAATACCAGATGAACAATGTCCTGCATAGGGAATCAGCAATTCACAACCCAGCCAGTTTCAGGTTTAAAACAGAATGACATTTATTAAAGGCTAGATGCCTAGTATTTATACAGGTTTGACCCCAGATGGGGGGGTTGAAAGACTCTTGTACATTTAGATAAAAAGGGGAAGACGCCCTTTTATGAAACAGTAGAATTACATTACTTAAATACTTTACTTAGGCAGATAACAACTTAAACACATTTGGCTTGTCTTATCACCTAGCGTCTGCTCTCTGAGGGTGATTAAACAATGGCCTGTTTATTACTTAAATGTAATTATAGCACACAATAGCTGAGGCCAGAAAACCTGTCTTTAGAAATTAGATTCTTAGCTAAACACAATTAACTCCTTCAGTCCTGACAGAAGGGTCTGTCACAGTGACCATGGACGCCAGCCTGATGGGCTGGGGAGCAGTCTGGAAATCGTTAAAAGTTCAGGGACTTTGGACTCGGGAGGAGTCTGCTTTACCCATCACATCAACATCCTGGAGTTGAGGGTGATTTACAATGTTCAATTGGCTTGGCCTCAGTTGTCCTCAGCCCAGTGTATCAGGGTCCAGTCAGACAACATAACCTCTGTGGCTCACATCAATCACCAGAGAGGGATTAAGATGGAGGTTACTCAGATTCTTCAGTGGGCAGAGACCCACAATTGCTGTCTTTCTGCCATCCACATTCCAGAAGTAGACAACTGGGAAGTGGATTTTCTGAGCAGACAGACTTTTAATCCCGGGCAGTGGGAACTCCATCCGGGAGGTGTTTTCCAGCCTAGTCCTCAAATGGGGGGGGTGCCAGAGTTAGATATGATGGCATCCCGTCAAGAGATCTGCAGGCCATTCTGATAGATGCTCTGGCTGTTCTTTGGGTTTTCAGGTTGGCATACCTGTTTCCTCCTTTTGCTCTCCTTCCACCAGTCATTGCTTGTATCAAACAGAAAAGGGTGTCAGTGATTCTAATAGCCCCTGCATGGCCTCACAGGATCTGGTTTGCAGACCTAGTGGAGATGTCATCTCTCCCACCTTGGAGACTACCTCTGCGGAAGGACCTCTTGATTCAGGGTCCCTTCCTTCATCCAAATCTCGTTTCTCTGAATCTGACTGCTTGGAGATTGGGCGCTTAATTATATCTAAGCGTGGTTTCTTTGAGTCGGTCATTGAGACCATGATTCAGGCTCGCAAGCCTGAATTTACCATAAGATATGTCGTAAATATCTTTATTGGTGTGAATCCAAGGGCTACTCTTGGAGTAGAAGTAGAATTCCTAGAATTTTATCTTTTCTTCAGGAAAGCCTGGAAAATGGATAGTCAGTCAGTACCCTTAAGGGTCAGATTTCTACTTTATCAGTTTTAATACATAAACGTTTGGCGGATGTGCCAGATGTGCAATCTAATTGTCAGGCCTTTTTTAAAAGTCACGCCTGTCTTTAAGTCTGTTGTTTCTCCTTGGAGCCTTAACCTTGTTCTTAAAGTTTTACAGCTGTGCCCATTTGAGCCATTGCATTCCATAGACATTAGGTTGTTATCTTGGAAGGTTTTGTTTCTTGTTGCTTTCTCTTCTGCTCAAAGAGTCTCAGAACTCTCAGTTCTGCAGTGTGATTCCTCTTATCTTATTTTTCATGCCGATAAGGCAGTTCTTCATACTAAGTTAAGTTTCCTTCCTAAGGTTGTTTCTAATAGAAATATCAAACAGGAAATTGTTGTTCCCTCTCTGTGTCCTAATCCTTTTTCTTCCAAAGAACGTTTGTTACACAGTTTGGATGTTGTACGTGCTCTTAACTTCTACTTACAGGCGACTAAGGATTTTCACCAGTCCTCTGCCCTCTTTGTCTGTTTCTCTGGGAAATGTAAAGGTCAGAAAGCTACTGCTACTACTCTTTCTTTTTGGTTACGAAGTATAATTTGTTTGGACAGCAGCCTCCTGAGAGAATTACTGCTCATTCCACAAGAGCTATTTCCTCTTCTTGGGCTTTCAAAAATGAAGCTTCTGTGGAACAAATTTGCAAGGCTGCAACTGGGTCTTCTCTACATACTTTTTCCAAGTTTTCCAAATTTGATATTTTTGCCTTGGCTGAGGCTTCTTTTGGGATAAAGGTTCTTCAAGTGGTGGTGCCTTCTGTTTAGGACTGATTGTCTTGTCCCTCCCTATTTATCTGTGTCCTCTAGCTTGGGTATTGCTTCACAACAGTAATTACTCAAGCCATGTACTCACCATATCTTAGGAAAGAAAAGCAAACGCCTAGATTACGAGTTTGGCGTTAGCCTTAAAAAGCAGCGTTGAGAGGTCCCAACGCTGCTTTTTAATGCACGCTGGTATTACGAGTCTGGCAGGTACAGGTGTACCACTCACTTTTCTTCCATGACTCAAGGCTACCGCAAATCCCCTTACGTCAATTGCGTATCCTATATTTTTTTTTTTTTTTTTTTTAAATACTTTTTTATTGAGGTAAAGTCACATATGCAACAGTACATTTACATGAGAGTATCATGGCAACATGCCCGTATGACATACATCAGAAAACAAAATTAAAAGACCAGTATAACAGACATGTCCTTAACATTATGTAGAGACCTTGAGTTCCATCCAAACTCTTTTTACATAACTTCATTTTCAACAGACAGTGAATAATAAGGGCATCAGAGCTTCCTACTGTAAGCCTATAGTCTAACAGTGGTGCTTAAAACCTGAGGGCTTATCCCTGTCAATGATCAGTTCAAAAACAACATTTTTAGCTGAAGTAACATAAACCAAAAGAAATTAACTAGGAGTCTACTTGGGCCTCGCCTGGGACAGGTCCCCTCCTCAAGCATTGGCTAATACGGGATGTAGTGTTGTAGGATTATAAATTGTCTAAGCCCAGGCAAGTTATACCTTGTTTAATGGTCAAAGAGTAAAAGTTCAGCAGGGCGACAGGGCGTCTAAGAATAAAGAGGAGAATAGAGGTAGAGAGGGGAAGAGGGAAGAAGAAAAAAAAAAAGGGGGGGGTAACCAGGGCCCCAGCCTTGTCCGCGGGTGTAACTACCCCCTTCTATGCTCCCCTTGGCCTCTCCTCCCAAGGGCCGCTACCTCCTAGATATCCTATATTTTCCCACAGTGTCCCAAAGTGCCCAAACTTGTCCATGTAAGCCTACTTTGCCCACGGATCTTAAAGAGAATTCTTCCATAGAACGGATGTATTCGATGATATCACGTATCATATTGAGTGTGACCTGTGCTTTTCCCAACCAGCATCTTGCAATTGCTAATTTCGTGGCTAAAAGGATAACTACACATAGCATCCTCGCAAGCTGGGCTAGCCCCCCCAATCCCAGATGGAATAGGGAAGTGTCGGGCGTCAGTCTGCGCAGTAATCCAAAGTGATCTAACAGTGTCGCCACCTGGTTCCAAATTCCCCGGACTCCCGTACAACTCCACCAAATATGGAAATGAGAACCTCTTTGGCCACACCCCATCCAGCATCTGTCTGAGGTCTGTGAGAACATCTTATTTAAGCTAACTGGTACTCTATGCCATCGCAGGACCAATTTTATGTAAAGCTCATACAATGTGACACAGTGGATTGCTGCTCTAGTATTTTGAACTGCCTGCTGCCACTCTGATTCCTTGTGCTCCCTCCTCATATCTCTCTCCCATTCCAAGATGCGGAAAGTTTTTGTAAATCCCTCGGAATCTAATAGGAGTTGATAATGTATTGTCAAAGCCTTTCGAAGAGGCTTGCCCGTGAGCCACCTTTTTTCCCATTGGGTCAATTCTCTGGGTTTACCCTTCTGGAAATTCCAGGATATTATCAAAGATATAAGCCTGAAATATTCAAAGTGGAACTTTTTGGGGATATCTATGTCAGACAGGTCCGGAGCCTGGATCGCCAAGCCCCGAGGCGTATAGAGATCCCTAACATGCTTAATGCCCCAACCAGACCACATCTGCACATGTGACTCCGGCAGACAGGATAGCAGAGCTCTAACTGAATGCACTGGAGATGGATGAGGTGCAACACGAGCCAGACCGCGAAGTTTCCTCCAAATTTTAATACCTGCTTTAATGATAGGATTATCAACTCCCATAAGTACGTCTGTATATTGAGGGACCCATATAAGGTCTTCTAGCGATAGGCCCAAGGGGAGTACAGCCTGCTCAAGTTGTCCCCATCTGGTGTCTTCAGACGGGGCCCTCCATGCCGTCACATGTGAAAGCATGGCCGCTTTGTAGTATTTACATACGTTGGGTGCCGCCAACCCTCCATGGAGAACCGGCCGTTGCAGTTGTTGCATGGCTATCTGCGAGGGTTTGCCCTGCCAGATAAACCTGTTGATGATTGCTTGAAAGCGACTGAGGATATATTGCGGGACTGCCAACGGTATACACCTAAAAAGGTACGTGACCTTGGGTAAAAGCGACATCTTTACCGACTGTATTCTCCCCATCCATGATATCTCGTACCTAGCCCATTATGCGGTGAAAGTATCAAATTCTTTTAGCAAAGGGTCATAATTTGCCCGAATTACTGTCTTCAGGTCTGGGGAAAGGATAACCCCTAGATGTTTTAATTCAGTTATGGACCAAGTAAATGGATACATCTCTTTGAGCCACAAAAGTTGCTCCGCGGGAAGATTTATCGCCAATGCCTCTGTCTTAGTGTAGTTAAGTCTATAATATGATATCTCGCCAAATGTCCGTAAACACACAAACACTGCTGGCAGTGAGGTCTCAGGTTCTGTGATGAACAGGGTGAGGTCATCTGCAAAAAGCGCGAGTTTCTGCATGGTGTCGTAAATCAACAATCCTTGTACTCCGCTAGTCTGTCTGATCATGGTTGCCAGAGGCTCAATGGTCAATACAAAGAGCAGCGGGGACAACGGGCACCCCTGTCTGGTCCCATTTCTAATCTCAAAAGAATCCGAGCAGAACCCTTTTCCTCTGATTCTAGCCAAAGGGCCTGAGTATAGTGCCATAATGGCACTGATTAGGTGAGCCGGGAGCCCAAAGACCCTCAAGACTTCCTCCATATATTCCCACCGCACCCTGTCAAAGGCTTTTTCTGCATCCAGTGACAAGGCAACGAGTGGGAGCCCCAGAAACTTGGATTCAGCAAAGATATCCAGCAGGCGGCGCGTATTGTCCGAGCCCTGATGACCCCGGAATAACCCCACCTGATCCAGATGGATCAATGAGAGGAGTATTTTGGCTAGCCTATTGGCCAGGATTTTCGAGTAGAGTTTTATATCCACATTTATCAGGGATATAGGTCAGTAACTTTCGCATCTGCTCGGGTCTTTACCTGGTTTTGGAATGGTCACAATTTTCGCTTCCAAGTACTCTCTGGGAAAGCACCCAGTCTGGAAGGCTGAGTTAAAGACAGATAACAGGATGGGGCTAATTTCCACCGAAAGTTTCTTATAGAAGATAGATGAGAAGCCATCCAGCCCCGGGGCCTTGTGTAATTTTAACCCTTTTATGGCCTGGGTCACCTCAGAGATAGTGATAGGAGCTGATAAAGGCTCCTCAGCTTCTTTAGGGACCTTAGGCAGGTTGAGAGTATGTAGAAAGCTCACAATATCCTCCCTAGGGAGGATCGGCCTCCTCTCCGAAGAGGGTATCTGATAAAGCCTGCTGTAGTACTCCACAAAGGCTTCACCTATGGCTCTAGGAGAATAACACCTCCCTTTCTCTACTTATATATAAGTGATTCTATTCGCCATTGTTTATTGGCGATATTTATTCGCAAGCATGCGGTCGGCCTTATTTCCACTATGGTAGAATTTCAGCTTCAAATACCTAAGAGTTCTTTGCGTTTGCTCCAGCTCCAATTTTTGGATTTGTGCCTTAACCTCTTGCCACCTAATGGCGTCTAAGGGGGAGGTGCTGGTCTCTTCCTAATCGCCCCCAGCTTGCAATATAGCTGTGCCAGGGACTCTTTTTTCCGTTTTCTCTGTTGCGATTCCTTTTTTATAAGGAGTCCTCTCATATAGGGGGGTAGTTATCAAGCCGTCAACCTCAAATACGCTGGAATTCCGCAGCGTATTTGTGGCGAGGCTGATACGCCTTAGTTATCAAAGGCTCGAGATCGGCAAAAGTAGAATTTTGTGACGTAAGCTTCGATCCGCCGGACTCAGTCCGACACAGATCGATTCTTACGTCACTCCAGATGTTCCACACACAAGTGCGGCACATTCTCACTACTTTTGCTAGCAGGTACGATCGGCACTTTTACGGCCCAGCGTACCTGGTTTTCAAACTGCCACCCCTGGAGGCGGCGGATCCCATAGGAATCAATGGGAGTCTGACCATAGCGAAAGTACAAGTTCGCTGCTGACAGACATCCCATTGATTCCTATGGGAGCTGTCTACACCTAACACCCTAACATGTACCCCGAGTCTAAACACCATTAATCTGTCCCCCCCCTACACCGCCGCAACTAAATAAAGTTATTACCCCCTAAACCACCGCTCCCGGAGCCCACCGCAACTATAATAAATTTATTAACCCCTAAACCGCCGCTCCCTGAACCCGCCGCAACCTATATTAAATGTATTAACCCCTATCCTGCCCCCCCCTACACCGTCGCCACCTATAATAAATTTAATAACCCCTAATCTGCCCCCCCTACACCGTCGCCACCTATAATAAATTTATTAACCCCTATCCTGCCCCCCACTACACCGTCGCCACCTATAATAAATTTAATAACCCCTAATCTGCCCCCCTTACACCGTCGCCACCTATAATAAATTTATTAACCGCTATCCTGCCCCCCACTACGCCGCCCCCACTGTAATAAAATTATTAACCCCTAAACCTAAGTCTAACCCTAACCCTAACGCCCCCCTAACTTAAATATTAATTAAATAAATCTAAATAAATTAACTCTTATTAACTAAATGAATCCTATTTAAAACTAAATACTTACCTTTAAAATAAAGCCTAATATAGCTACAATATAAATAATAATTATATTCTAGCTATCTTAGGATTTATTTTTATTTTACAGGTACCTTTCAATTTATTTTAACTAGGTACAATAGCTATTAAATAGTTATTAACTATTTAATAGCTTACCTAGCTAAAAGAAACTGAAATTTACCTGTAAAATAAATCCTAACCTAAGTTAAAATTACACCTAACACTACACTATACTTTAATAAATTATTCCTATTTAAAAATAAATACTTACCTGTAAAATAAACCCTAAGATAGCTACAATATAATTAATAATTACATTGTAGCTATCTTAGGATTTATATTTATTTTACAGGTAACTTTGTATTTATTTTAGCTAGTTAGAATAGTTATTAAATAGTTATTAACTATTTAATAACTACCTAGCTAAAAGAAATACAAAATTACCTGTAAAATAAATCCTAACCTAAGTTACAATTAAACCTAATACTACACTATCATTAAATTAATTAAATAAACTACCTACAAATAACTACAATTAAATACAATTACATAAACTAACTAAAGTACAAAAAATAAAAAAAGCTAAGTTACAAAAATTAAAAAAATAAGTTACAAACATGTTAAAAATATTACAACAATTTTAAGCTACTTACACCTAATCTAACCCCCTAATAAAATAACAAACCCCCCCAAAATAAAAAAAATGCCCTACCCTATTCTAAATTAAATAAAGTTCAAAGCTCTTTTACCTTACCAGCCCTTAAAAGGGCCATTTGTGGGGGCATGCCCCAAAGAAAACAGCTCTTTTGCCTGTAAAAGAAAAATACACCCCCCCCAACATTAAAACCCACCACCCACATACCCCTAATCTAACCCAAACCCCCCTTACAAAAACCTAACACTAATCCCCTGAAGATCATCCTACCTTGTCTTCACTCAGCCGAGCAGCGATGGAACCGAAGTGGACATCCGGAGCGGAAGAAGTTAATCCTCCAAGCGGCGCTGAAGAAATCTTCCATCCGATGAAGTCATCATCCAGTCGGCGCTGAAGAAAAGTCTTCGATCCGGTCGATGTCATCTTCAAAGAGGCGCTGAAGAGGTCTTCTATCCGGCGATGTCATCTTCCAAGCCGGGTCTTGAATCTTCCTCCCGTCGACGCGGAACCTCCTTCTTCACCGACGGACTACGACGAATGAAGGCTCCTTTAAGGGACGTCATCCAAGATGGCGTCCCCTCAATTCCGATTGGCTGATAGGATTCTATCAGCCAATCGGAATTAAGGTAGGAATATTCTGATTGGCTGATGGAGTCAGCCAATCAGAATCAAGTTCAATCCGATTGGCTGATCCGATCAGCCAATCAGATTGAGCTCGCATTCTATTGGCTGATCGGAACAGCCAATAGAATGCAAGCTCAATCTGATTGGCTGATTCCATCAGCCAATCAGATTTTTCCTACCTTAATTCCGATTGGCTGATAGAATCCTATCAGCCAATCGGAATTGAGGGGACGCCATCTTGGATGACGTCCCTTAAAGGAGCCTTCATTCGTCGTAGTCCGTCGGTGAAGAAGGAGGTTCCGCGTCGGCGGAAGGAAGATTCAAGACCCGGCTTGGAAGATGACATTGCCCGGATAGAAGACCTCTTCAGCGCCTCTTTGAAGATGACATCGGCCGGATCGAAGACTTTTCTTCAGCGCCGCCTGGATGATGACTTCATCGGATGGAAGATTTCTTCAGCGCCGCTTGGAGGATTAACTTCTTCCGCTCCGGATGTCCACTTCGGTTCCATCACTGCTCGGCTGAGTGAAGACGACTCAAGGTAGGATGATCTTCAGGGGATTAGTGTTAGGTTTTTGTAAGGGGGGTTTGGGTTAGATTAGGGGTATGTGGGTGGTGGGTTTTAATGTTGGGGGGGGGGTTGTATTTTTCTTTTACAGGCAAAAGAGCTGTTTTCTTTGGGGCATGCCCCCACAAATGGCCCTTTTAAGGGCTGGTAAGGTAAAAGAGCTTTGAACTTTATTTAATTTAGAATAGGGTAGGGCATTTTTTTATTTTGGGGGGTTTTGTTATTTTATTAGGGGGCTTAGATTAGGTGTAAGTAGCTTAAAATTGTTGTAATATTTTTAACATGTTTGTAACTTATTTTTTTATTTTTTGTAACTTAGCTTTTTTTATTTTTTGTACTTTAGTTAGTTTATGTAATTGTATTTAATTGTAGTTATTTGTAGGTAGTTTATTTAATTAATTTAATGATAGTGTAGTATTAGGTTTAATTGTAACTTAGGTTAGGATTTATTTTACAGGTAATTTTGTATTTTTTTAGCTAGGTAGTTATTAAATAGTTAATAACTATTTAATAACTATTCTAACTAGCTAAAATAAATACAAAGTTACCTGTAAAATAAATATAAATCCTAAGATAGCTACAATATAATTATTAATTATATTGTAGCTATCTTAGGGTTTATTTTACAGGTAAGTATTTATTTTTAAATAGGAATAATTTATTAAAGTATAGTGTAGTGTTAGGTGTAATGGTAACTTAGGTTAGGATTTATTTTACAGGTAAATTTCAGTTTCTTTTAGCTAGGTAAGCTATTAAATAGTTAATAACTATTTAATAGCTATTGTACCTAGTTAAAATAAATTGAAAGGTACCTGTAAAATAAAAAAATAAATCCTAAGATAGCTAGAATATAATTATTATTTATATTGTAGCTATATTAGGGTTTATTTTAAAGGTAAGTATTTAGTTTTAATTAGGATTCATTTAGTTAATAAGAGTTAATTTATTTAGATTTATTTAATTAATATTTAAGTTAGGGGGGCGTTAGGGTTAGGGTTAGGCTTAGGTTTAGGGGTTAATAATTTTATTTCAGTGGCGGCGGCGTAGTGGGGGGCAGGATAGGGGTTAATAAATTTATTATAGGGGGCGACGGTGTAGGGGAGGCAGATTAGGGGTTAATAAATGTATTATAGGTGGCGACGGTGTAGGGGGGCAGGATAGGGGTTAATAGGTTTAATATAGGTTGCGGCGGGTTCAGGGAGTGGCGGTTTAGGGGTTAAACTATTTATTTCGTTGCGGAGAGGTGCGGGATCAGCAGGATAGGGGTTAATAACTTTATAATAGAGGGCGATGGTGTAGGGGGGGCAGGATAGGGGTTACTAGGCATACTGTTGGTGGCAGCGGTGTTCGGGAGCGGCGATTTAGGGGTTAATACATTTATAAGAGTTGCAGCAGGGTCTAGGAGCGGCGGTTTAGGGGTTAGTAACTTTATTTAGTTGCGGGAGGCTCCGGGGGCACCGGTATAGGGATAGAATAGTGTAGTTTAGTGTGGGTGCTTAGTGACTGGCTAGCAATAAAGCTGGGAAAAAGCTGAAGAGCAGCGAGATCGGATGAGTGATAACTCTCACAGTCCGCTGCTCATCGCCCCGCGGCTTTTTGACAGCTTTATTTGATAACTTAGGCGTATTTTTTCAGGTCCCCGGCGGTGATGTGAGGCGAGCTTAGGCGGGCGTATTGGGCCGGCGAAGCCAGAAAAGTAGACGGCTTGATAATTACCCCCCATAGGCTTTTAGTGCCAACCAGACTATGGGCACTGAGGTTTCCCCGGTGTTATTGATCCTCAGAAATTCTGTGGTTTCTCTGGACCATTCAGGCATGGAAATATCTTGAAATAGATTGTCAGGCATGCTCCATCTTTTAGGTCCTCCATGGGCACCTCTCGCATCTAAGGTAACCACCACCGCGTCATGGTTAGACCATGTGCATGGCATTATGACAGATCTTTGCACCCTCCTCAGTGTCCAAAGGACACAAAAGAAGTAGTCCAGGCTAGAGAAAGATGAGTGGGGAGCTGAGTAGTAGGTGTGATCGCAGGAGTCAGGATGAAGGGCCCTCCAGACATCATGGAGATCGTTTTGAGCAGTCATTTCCCTAAACTTTTAAGAGGTGTAATCTCTATTCCTATCCCCGGTCAGTCTGGTGTTCCCCCTCCTATCCTTCTCGGGGTCCCAGATCATTTTGAAATCCCCAGCAAAGAAGGTGTGGCCCTGTTTCACTTTATTTACTTTCCGGAGGAGTTTTCTAAGGAAACCAGCTTGATTGGTGTTGGGCACATATGCAGCCACTAACGTATACAGAATACAGTCAAGCCGACATACACAGATTACATACCTCCCTGCCACATCACACTCTGTATATATAGGGTCATAAGCCACTTGCTCCCCTATCAATATCGTTACCCCCCTTGCTTTCTTGTGAAATGTGGATGCGATATTAACTGGGTAATGTTTTGATTTAAATCTGGAGGCTATATCCTCCGTCCAGTGAGTCTCCTGGAGGAGAGCTATATCTAGACATTGGTGACATTTCAGAAATTTAAGGTGCATAGTTTAAGGTGCATAGTTTCATGTTTCTTAATTGTGAGGGGAACCCTAGAAGAAGGGGGAGAAAAAAAAAAAAAGGGGGGGGATATAGGGAAGGGGAAGGGGTAAAGGTTATAGAATGTAGGTTTTCGTAGAAAAGGTCTAACCAGTACAGATGCCCCGCCGCCCCGGAATGGCAGAGAGCTCTCTACTCCGCCAGGGGTATGCGGAGGGTCAAGGGTCCCCTAACCGCAAATGAATCCTATGTTTCGTGAGTTAGGGAGTAGTGAGAAGAAATAGTATGACATGTAGAAGGGTAAGAGCAATGAGATGGGGGAGGATGGGACAAGAGTAGATGGGGTGGGGTGGTGATGGTGAGGCAGGGGGGTATAAAGCGAGGTGAAATGAGATGTGACACGAGATGAAGGTGAGGAATGGGAGACGTAAGCTGGAAGGTGGAGGATGAAAAGATGGGGAATGAGAGATGAGGGATGAGAGGGAACAGGACAGGGGGTGTAAGGTAAGAGGAGAAGGGATGAGAAGTATGTGGGAGGTGTGAAATGAATGTCTTAAGATGAGAGGTAAAGGATGAGAAATGGCAGCTGAGAGTTGAAAAAAGAAAGATAAAAGATGGAAGGTGAAAGATGAAAGATGGAAGATGAAAGATGAGAGATGAAAAGATGAAAGAGGGGGCGGAGCCAGCAACAGACCCACAGCCCCCCCCCAAACCTGTAACTAGAGGAGGTCATAAACAAATGTATGAAAACCAGTGACCAAATATAGCCCCTATAGGCCTTAAAGAATGGTAACCTTTAAATCTAAATTGACAAAGTAAATATTGTTAGTTATGAAACAGGAGAGCATTCAGTGATACTAGTGACATTTAACTACTGTGCGTCTACCTGAACTATCTGCCCAACTGAGACCCACTGTTGTGCCTCAAGGTGAGCATAGAATGATTAAGCATAAGCAGACCTTATATCAGAACTTGACAAGGTTGAGAAAAAAGTAAAAATGATTACAGGTCCTAATTATTTTCAAAAACTCCTACACCCCTCCTGGGTGTGCGGGCAGTTTTATTAGGATAGATTTCAACCTGAGGAATAAACAAAGTAAGTCAGACCCAGATGAGCAGAAAGTCATTCACAGGGTTATGGGCTTCCCGGATTCCATTCCTGGGCATTCACTCTTAGATCTGGGCTCCTTCTGCGTGGGCGTACAGGTGGGTTCTGATCTATAGGAGGCCTCCCCGGGGAGGCTGACGGGGACCTATCTTGCCGCAGCAATTGCCACGTCCTAATGAGCTCCTGCCCCTGTTGTGGAGTCAGGATGATATGTTGGGTTCCATCTTTAGTGGCTATTAGTTTGGTTGGAAAGCCCCACCTATATCGGACTTGGTTGCTTCTTAGGACTCTAGTGACCTCCGCAAAACGTCTCCTTTGAGACAAGGTGTAGGAGGACAGATCAGGGAACAGGGAGACCTCTCTAAATTGCCCATTAAGCTGTGGTGAGCGCAACATTGCTCTCATCAATTTGTCTTTGTATGAATAGTAATGTAAGCGGGCTATAGTGTCTCTGGGTTTACCAGGAGGAAGGTTTCTGGGTCTCGCCGTACGATGAATTCGGTCTATTCTGTTTACATCTCCGGCAGCAGGCCCAAGAATTGACTGAAAAGGGCGATGAGCATAATCTTCCAGATCTTGCGGGAGTACCAACTCTGGGATACCCCTGAGTCTCACATTATTTCGCCTGGATCTGTCCTCCAGGTCTGCCACTTTCGCCTCCAAAGAGGACACTTGATCTGTCAGGCTCTGTGTTTGACCCACCCAGTTAGCGTGGTCCACCATAAGATCTTCCTGTTTCCTTTCGATGGTATCAGTTCTTTCACTGATGGAGGAAATATCCCGCCTCAGGTCCTCAAATGATTTCTCCAGTTTATCAAACCGTCTAGTGAGGGTCTGGTTCTGGTTCTCAAACATGTGCTGTATAGATTCCAGCGGTAAGGTCGGGGTGTCCCCCTTGTTTCGGCCTGGAGTGCTGGAGGCAGAGAGCCTACTCTCAATATGGTCATCTGGCATGTCTGAAGCGTTAGATTGCTCGCCTTCCGATCTGGCGGATTCCCTCTGTCCCTGCGGATGGAAGTGATCCATCACGGTTTTCTTAGGCCCAAAATTGCTTTTTTGTTTTTTCTTCGCTTGCTGCGACATGATGGCTCCTTTGTTGATGCCGGTCACTGCAGTGATTGTTAGATAGATGCTATCTTGTCTTTCTCAGATATGCGAGTAGGGGGGGGGGGGCATCCAGGGCCCTTTTTAGACTGACATGGTGTAGTCAGACTTACTTAGGATACACAAAAATATTTGCAAAAAATATTGACTCCCCACAGGGGGGAGGGGTCCCTAGGTCTGCAGGAGGCCAGGAAAAACTAGTTTTGTGTAGATCTTAACTTGAAGCTTGAGCCCCCAAGGTGCAAGGCCTTTGTACCCTTGTGCGGCCCTCTCCTGGGGAAGTTGTCACCATGCGATGTGGGGAAAAGGGAGGGGGATATGACCCGCCAGCGATAGCCTGGCGGGAAAGGGAGGAGAGGGCACTCTTACTACCTGAAAATAAAGCTTATGTTATAAATGTAAATATGTCTCAGTTCAACTCAGTGACGCTTATAACACAATGACTCAGGCCCTAATCACACAGTATGACATGCAGCAAGTTAAGCAACATAGAACTACAATAACAGAGGTACCCTAGGCATACCCTTAAGGCTATACTCAGATCAGTAGCACTTATTTATGTTATAATGTCCTTAAACCTGTATGGAGAATCAAAAGATATTAGTTAAGCACACAGAGAGAACTAGCATTACACTCCACTCAGAGCTCAGGACTCAGAGAAAATTATGCTGACGCAGCAGCTTTAAACACAAAAAGTTTCCCAAACTAAAAGTTCTTGAGGAGTAAGTCCAGCCAGTCCCGCAACTTATTATGTGTGTGAGAGTCCACCTCACCCTGAATGAAATGACCTAGACCCAGGGCCCGCAGTATAAGATAAAGCTGGGTATGTATCACAGGGCTGCACTGATATATAAAAAAGAAAAACCTTCAATGCCCTTACAGCAGATGTGACTTAGCAGTATTATTATTTAGCACTCTGCTGCAAGATCCTCTGTTCAAGTGTTCTGTACCCCCTGTAAGCCTGTGATCCCCCAGTAATCTTTTTCTCAGAACTGTGCTATAGTTGGCTCCAGAAGGTGCAATGTCCTGCCCAGGCCTCTCAGGGGATTATCTTTGTCTCCAACTATTGCAGGCAGAGTCTCCAAGTTAACTGTTATCTGTGATGTTAGGGGCAAACAGTGTGACTGGGAGAATGGGGGGACCCCAAGCTGAAGCTAGGTGCAATATATCAGTGCTTATGTCCCATGTAGTTGTGTGCTGACAAATTGTAATAGGGACCCTTATGTCTATAGAATATTGTGATAAGCCAGTACCTTAATCTCCTACGTGGGTGAGGCCTGCTCTCGGACCAGGGGGAACCCTCAGTGACATCTGCTCCCCCTGCAGTTCTCCCTTCCTCTAGTAAGCCGCCCAGGCTAGCTGTATGTGCGAAAGAGGCCCAAGGTGGTCTGGGGCAAATAAAAAACTCACCGCACCTCAGCTATCCAGCACTTCTGGAGGCGGCCTGGATGTAGCGCTTAGGCCCAAGATGGCTGATTTTCGCACCCTCGCTTCTGAGCCGCGCAACAGGGGGGTATGTAGGCCTGTCCTGTCGGATCTCCCTTTTCTCCAATGGCTTCACTGCCTCACCTCGGGCTCCAGCCCCAGCAGTCTAGGATGGCCAGAGAAGCCCGGCCAGCATCCAAGGCAGCAGTCGATCTCCGGTTGGTGTAAGGCCTTAATTCAGTGTTTGTCGATGAGGGTCCCAGGGGTAAGCAGCTTCACTCTGACGAGCCGGTAAGAATGTAGTCAAGTCTCCGGAGTGGAGCCCCGACCCTCCGGAGACCAGGAACCACGGCAGCCGCGGCACTCAAACCGGAGCTCACGATACCAGCCGCAGGTGTCTCCCTAAATAGGTCTATCTTGCAGGAAGCCTTTTTTACACCCTCTTCGGACTCTCGACTCTGCACGGGTCCCCTGAACCAAGCTCAGCAAGGGAGAGATGATATGTGGACGTTCTGGAGTGGAGCCCCAACCCTCCAGAACACGGGCAGACGCAGTCTCAGTAGTGTAGGCGGCAAGTTAGTGTGTGGCCAGCCCGGTGTAGCAAAATGAGTCAAGTCTCTCCAAAGCAATAGAGTCTAGCCCTATATGATGGTACCAGGGTGCTGGGTTATATTACTTATATAATATAAGTAATATTTTAGCCTAATCTTGCAGAAGAAGCTTATATATAAAACTTTGTTTTAGACTTTTATGTAAGAGAGCTCAGTGTCTGCACGTCCTTGCAGTGCGGTAGCTGGCTCCGCCCCCGTATCCTATCTTTTTAATCCAAATTCTTTTTATTAAAGGGGTTATAAGAAGTTTACAACATAGAATCAGCCAGAACATGCTTGTTACAAACATTCAGTTTCGTGAGAAAAATCAAAGTCAATTAAACAATATATACATAGGGCTGAAGGGAGAATGGAGGTAGGGCGAGGGGGGAGGGAAAAAAAAGGAGGGTGAAGGAAGGGGGAAAAGGGGAAAGCGGATAAGAGGGTTGGTTGGAATTAGGGAGGGGGATATCGTTTGCTTACATTGAATTAGCAACGGTCAAATGTGTCTGCTAGAGTCGAAGTAATAGTGTGTCTGGGTCAATTAGGAATAGTCAAAATAGAATCTATGGATGACGGGTAAGAATGGTTATTTAAGCGGTGTCCTGCACAGCAAGCGATAAGTCGAGAGTGTTCTTGAGATACTGTTCCCAGGTAATCTGAGCAGTGATAAAGTGGTCCCTATTATCTAATCTATAAGCCCTGTATTCCTCAAGTTCTAGAAGATCTGAAACTTTAGCTCTCCATTGTGCAATAGTGGGGGGGTCTGCGGATTTCCAATTTTTGGCTATAAGGGATTTGGCACTGTTTATAAAGATACGAAACAAGGTGATGAGTGGTTTGGATGGGAGTTTGATGTTTTTATTTAAGAGGTATAGCAGGGGGTCGCAAGGTAATGGTTTTTGGAAGATAGTCTCTATTTCCCCAATGAGGGATCTCCAGAATGAGTTGATGACAGTACACCACCACCACATGTGGCCCATGCCACTGCCCACGTGGCCACAGCGCCAGCATTGGTTCGTAGTTGTGGGGTATAATTTATGTAGTCTGCGTGGTGTAAGATACCAATTGTGGAGTATTTTGTAGTTCAGTTCTAGCAAGCCAGCAGAGGAAGAGGAGGATTTAGTGTTGATGAACATAGAGGAGGCCATCTGTGGGAGAATAGTGACCCCCAGTTCCCTTTCCCAGGATTCCATAGAATGGGGAAGGTTGCCAGGAGGGGGGTAGGTTAAGATGGAGTATATTCTAGAGAGGGTGTGATTGAGAATAGAGGTGGAGGAAAATAATTTTTCTAGGTTGGTCAGTGGTCTCAGCATGTTAAGGTGATGTCTATGGGATGTAATGTAGTGGTGGATCTTCCTGAAGGTGAACCAGTTGTGGGCCCAAGTAAAGCCTGACTCTATAAGTTGAGCTTGTGTCAGAAGGCGCTCATTATCAGTGATGTGGTATATGGAAATGTCAGTCGAGGGGGAAGGGTCCTCAGGAATTCTTCTGCAGGTCGTCAGGGAAAACTCATGATTAAAAAGTAGGGATGTCAATGGGGAGGGCCTAGATGAGAGGTAAGGGTTAAGTCTATTGATCTTGTCCCAATGAGTCAAGGTTTCTTTGGTAATTGGGTTCATTATTCCCTCCGGTACAACTCCGCCCCCCGGGTCCCAGCAACAAGATTGTAAGTTAAGCCCAGTATTTATAAGTTCCTCTAAGACAACCCATCTTTTCTGGGATCTGTGGAGTCTCCAATCCACGATTCTCTGTATAAAGATGGCATGGTTATAAAGGTTAAGATCGGGGACTCCCAGACCTCCGTGAACTCGGGGACTCATCATAACTTTATTATTAATTCTTGAGTGCTTACCACCCCAGATAAAAGATGTGAATAGTTTTTGTATGTTAGAGAGAAATCGGGGGGGGAGGGGTATGGGTAGAGTTTGCAGCAGGTATAGAAGTTTGGGGAAGGCCGTCATTTTAATTGCATTGATTCTACCCATCCAGGAAAGGTGCCTGGAGTGCCAGGATGAAAGTTCCCGCTCTAGAGAAAGTTTTAAAGGGGCAAAGTTTAAATTGTATATGGAATCTATCTCCTCTGTGAGGAGGGTGCCTAGGTATTTTAGGTGGGAGGAGCATTGGCGAAAGGGGCAGGATGAGTTAAGTTGTTGTCTGAGGAGTGGCGGCAGGGAGACCCCCAGGTATTCGGATTTGGAGTGATTGATCAGGAAGTTAGTCAGGGTATTAAAAAGCGTGAGTTCATCTATAAGGGCTGGAATGGATTGTGAGGGGTCGGTGAGGGAGAATAGTACATCGTCTGCGAATAAAGAGAGTTTGTAGGACTCCCCCTGGATCGAGATACCATGAATTTTTGAATTTTGTCGGATTCTGGATGCGAATGTTTCTAGGAGGCAGACAAACAATAAGGGGGACAGGGGGCATCCTTGTCTAGTGCCATTTGAAATCTGAAAGGGAGGGGAGAGAATGCCGTTGAGAGATATTCGAGCGGACGGGCAATCATACAGGGCTAAGATTCTATGGAGCATAGAGTCTCCAATGCCCAGGGACTGAAGGGTGGCTTTAAGAAACGGCCAGCCGACGCGGTCGAACGCTTTCTCCGCGTCGGTTGAGAGAAAGATCGTGGGGAGATTTTGCGTTTTGGCATGCCAGAGGAGAAACAGGTTCCGGACTGTATTGTCCCTCGCCTCTCTGAAAGGGATAAAGCCCACTTGGTCTCGGTGGATTAGGTCTGGGAGATAACGATTTAATCTGGTCGCTATCATTTTCGCATAAATTTTGATATCTGCGTTCAATAGGGATATTGGTCTGTAATTCGGGATACTGTCAGGGGACTTGTTAGGTTTTGGGATAACGGAAATGTGGGCTTGGAGGGACAAGGATGGGAAGGGGACGTCATTGTCGATATCTAGAAAGTAAGCTAAAAGAGGGGGGGCCAGAATGTCGAGGAATTTAGCGTAGTATGAATGGGTAAAACCATCTGGACCAGGGGCCTTGCCGGTGGGGAAGGATCGGATAGCTGTCTGGAGTTCTTTTAAAGTAAAAGGAGAGTCTAGGTCTGATTTTTGGTCTGTGGAGAGGGAGGGTAGATCAATAGATGCTAGGTATTCCGAAATGGCCTCCTGGGAGGGGGGGGCTCTTTCTTTATGTAAATTGTATAGCTCCTCATAGAAGTTTTTAAATTTATCAGCTATATCAGAGGAGGAGTGCCAGGTTTTCCCTTTAGCGTCTTTTATGTGCATAATGTATTTTTTGGAAGCTTTACTGCGGAGGAGTCTCGCTAGCAGTCTACCTTGTTTATTTCCCCCTTCGTAAAATCTCCTTCTAAGGAAGAGGGCCCTACGTTTAGCCTCAACCCCTAAAAGTAAGTCTAGTTGTTTTTGTTTATGTTGGATATGATCGAGGAGGGAGTGTGACTTAGGAAATCTCTTGTGGGAGTCTTGAAGTTTTGTCAGTTCTTCTAGTAAGTTTTTGAGGGCTAGAGAGTGTTGCCGTCTCCTATCTGCCTTGATTGCAATGAGGTCCCCCCTGATGACACATTTGTGTGCCTCCCAGATATTAAGGGGAGACATCCCAGGTGTAGAATTTAATCTAAAGTAGGAAGTGAGTTTTTCTTGTAGTTGTATTTTAATCATAGGGTCGGACAGTAAGGACTCATCTAACTTCCAAGTGTAGTCTAATCTCTGGGAGGTGGGCCACGACAGTGTGCAACTAATCCTAGCATGGTCAGACCAGGTTATGGGGGAGATGTCGGTAGCTTGCACTAGGGTCAGACTTGAAACATCAATCATTATATAATCGATACGAGAGTAGGATTGGTGGGGGTATGAGTAAAAAGAATAATCTTTTTCCTGGGGATGGTAGATTCTCCAGGTGTCGTGTAAATTCAATTTGGAGAGGGAGGACTTTACTGACTTAAGGGTTTTTTGGGGGATTGATGTGTGGCCGGAGGAACAGTCAAGACCAGGGTCTAAGGCCAAATTGAAATCACCCCCCAGGATCAGGGTGCCTCTAGTCATTTCTGAAATGATAGTACAGGACTGGTGGTAGAACCCAGTAGGGTTGGAATTAGGGGCATATATGTTGGCAATGGTTACTGTCCTATTAAACAGCCGGCCGGTGATAATCACTAGTCTACCTTCCCTGTCTCTGTATATATTAGAGGGGGTGAAGGGGATCTGATTTCTGATCAAAATGCCTACCCCATTGTGCTTTGTCGAGTGAGAGGATAAGTACACCTGGCCAAATTTCCTAAGAGATAATAATGGCTCTCTACCTTTTTTGAAATGGGTTTCCTGGAGTAGGATGATATCGTATTTGAGTTTTTGGAATTCCCTCATGGCCCTCGATCTTTTCTGAGGGGTGTTAAAGCCCTTTACATTATGAGAAGCGATGGAGATGGATCTGGGGTTCCTATCCATGTCTATGTGAGTGGGTGAGCGCTGAAGTCGAGGATAGAGAGATGTCGCCTAAGAGGGTAGGGCGATTGTGAGAGTAAGGTAGGGGGTCTATGATGGCCCAATGACTAAGGGAGAAGTAGAAGACAAATGAAAAAGTAAGGGCAGAGTGGGGAACATGGTAATATAAGCAGACACGTAGCAACCAAATACCTCTGGTGAGAAGGTAAACAGAGGTGATAAAGATAAATCTATAATGACCTTGAGCAATATGATAAAGATATGTGAAAATGAGCATAATACGTTTTGAATATAACACACACAAATAAACTTGAACAATTACAGCAGAACTTGCATGAATAAACTGGGCATACAACAACAAAAACAGAAAAACAACTTGATCCAGGTTACCGCAGCCAGTACTGCGGCCTGGAAAGGACATCATCCAGGGGGGTGGAATGATGTTATGGAACCTAAGGGGTGAAATTTGTTAAACAAACATAAATATATGGCATAATTATAGCTTGAGCAACATACACATATGGGCAAAGTAGCATGTAAGGTAAATCTAAGAAGCATGTCAATACAAGCCCAGGTGTAGTGGGTTTATACTGTACCAGTCCAGAGTATAAGTCACTTGCAGGTTTTTCTTCGAGGGAGAAAAACTGGAGACAGATCCCTCAAATGTATTGAGGAATAAGGGTATGAATGAACAATTAGCCTATGGGGTAAGGCTTGTGGGAATTTTCAATGGGAAGTTAGTAAGTGGTCAGTTTAGGATCCTGTAGAAGTGGTGGCAAGGCCTGTTCTGCGTCTCTTAGGTAGTATTCTCGACCAGCTAGGTCTCTGGTCTTTCGGTGCCTCGTCATCTGAATGTATCAGGTGGTGTTGGCTAGTGATGATCGACTCAGGAGGTTGTTCGAATGTAAGGTTAAGTTTCTTAGAAATGTGGTCCAGGTCTGAGAAGCCTTTATAGACAAGTTGGCCTCCATTGTGGGAGATGATTAGGCTAAATGGAAAGCCCCAACGGTATCTGACATTGTGTTCTTGTAAAGTTTTGGTGATAAAGCGGACCTCTCTTCTGCGCTGGATTGTCTGAGGGCAGAGATCCTGATATACTTGTAGGGAGTGGTTGTGAAATTGAATGGTCCGTCGGGTTCTGGCAGATTGCCAGATCTCTTCTTTTGTGGTGTATTTAAGAAATCTGAGGATAACGTCCCTAGGTGGGGCAGGCGGTTTAGCAGGAGGTCTTAGAGCCCTATGGATTCTCTCGATGTCGTCGTTCTGAATAAGAGGGGCTTGGGGTAAGAGGAAGTGAAAAAATTCTGTGACATATGTCCTGAGTTGTTCAGTAGAGACATCCTCTGGTATCCCCCTCAAGCGGAGATTGTTTCTTCTTCCTCGATTCTCGAGGTCTTCGATTTTGTCGTTTAAGTTTTGGATCATAGAGTCGTGCACATTAATGTTTTGAGTATTGGTGCTGACCATGTTGTTGAGATGTTCTTGTCCGTCTTCTAAAAATTCCATTCTGGAGCCCAATTCGTTAAGGTCTTTTTTAAGATCTTTAATTTCATCTTTAATAAATTTCTTTAAGGATTCTATATCTGATTTGGATGGCAGTCCCGCTATCTGTGTCTGAATAGATTGTAGGGAATCTTGGGATGAAGAAGGGTTAAGAACAGTGGAGGGCAGTTCTGAGGATTGTGCATTATCCGTCGTTACAGTTTCTTGAGGGTGAAAAAATGATGTTACTGAGGGGCCCAGAGTTAGTGTTTTTGTGGGTTTGTCAGGTTTATTTCCTTTCTTACTTGTCATGGTGAGAGAGATTGGTGGCGTAGCAAAATATTGTGAAAAATAGGCTAATAGTAAAGAAAATTTCTTTTTGGTTCTTCCTGCACTGAGTAGCAGGGATCTTATGGAGAAATCTATTACAGTCTCTCTGGGTTAAGCTCAAGGGATCAATTTCTGTATAAGGCAACAGTCCATGCGCTAAACTTCAGGAGGAAATATTAAGTTATACTGCAGAACTGCAACGGACCAAAAAAGTGTACTGGTGAGGTCCGGTCAAGCAATGACTCAAAAGAGCGTAGGTTTACTGGCCACTCAGAGAGGCTAAATGAGTGTTGTATGGGAATATATAATCCTGAGAGGTGAGAGTGGAGGCCTCTAGCATTAGTGTCTGTTAGGATGGAGTGCGTAGTTATGAGTACCTGTAGCCACGTGGGAGGCAGTTGCGTGTCGGGCCACCGGCAGATGGTGAAGCCGGGGAGAATCCGGACCGGCAGGATCCCCAAACAGAGCCGTTCAGGAGTGCAGTCGGGTAGGAGGCCTCACGTGGCAAACAGCATAAGCGGCACTAGTCGCCGATCAGGGGTCCTGTGTAGCGGTAAGATGGCGTCTGCAGTTCTTGTTACAGATAGTTCCGCAACAGATTTCCTCGAAGTTGCAAAGTGAATAGTGTGTCTGGGTTGTTAGACACTAATTAGGATGACCTGGCAGCGGTAATTGGTAGCATTTATGCCATTAATAATGCCCAAAGGTCCCAAACAGCTCCGGAGCTCTTTTACAGTGCGTCCATGCTCCAGCACGGCGTAGCTCCGCCCCCCCGTATCCTATCTTTTTAATGGGATTTACCTAATGCTGGTATTACGAGTTTTGGAAGAAGAAGTGAGCGGTACACCCTCTCCTGTCAAGACTCCTACCGCATTTAAAAGTCAGTAGTTAAGAGTTTTATGGGCTAACGCCGTAACATAAAACTCTAAACTAAAGTGCTACAAAGTACACTAACACCCATAAACTACCTATTAACCCCTAAACCGAGCCCCCCCTCCCCATATTGGAAACACTTTAATAAATATATTAACCCCTAATCTGCCGATCGGACATCGCCACCACTTTAATAAATATATTAACCCCTAAACCGCTGCACTCCCGCCTCGCAAACACTAGTTACATTTTATTAACCCCTAATCCGCCGTCCCTAACATCGCCGACACCTACCTACATTTATTCACCCCTAATCTGCCACCCCCAACGCCGCCGCTACTATATTAAAGGTATTAACCCCTAAACCTAAGTCTAACCCTAACCCTAACCCCCCCTAACTTAAATATAATTTAAATTAAATGAAATAAATTTAACATAATTAAATAAATTAATCCTATTTAAAACTAAATACTTACCTATAAAATAAACCCTAAGCTAGCTACAATATAACTAATAGTTACATTGTAGCTAGCTTAGGATTTATATTTATTTTACAGGCAACTTTGTATTTATTTTAACTAGGTACAATAGTTATTAAATAGTTATTAACTATTTAATAACTACCTAGCTAAAATAAGTACAAATTACCTGTAAAATAAATCCTAACATAAGTTACAATTACACCTAACACTACACTATTATTAAATAAATTACCTAAACTACCTACAATTAATTACAATTAAATTAAATAAACTAAATTATGAAAAAACACTAAATTACAGAAAAAAAAAGAATTACAAGAATTTTAAACTAATTACACCTAATCTAATCCTCCTAATAAAATAAAAAAGCCCCCCAAAATAATAAAATTCCCTACGTCCTAACACTGACTGAAGGTTCCTTTAAATGACGTCATCCAAGATGGCGTCCCTTGAATGCCGATTGGCTGATAGGATTCTATCAGCCAATCGTAATTAAGGTAGGAAAAATCCTATTGGCTGATTCCAATCAGCCAATAGAATGCGACCTCAATCTTATTGGCTGATCCAATCAGCCAATAGGATTTTTCCTACCTTAATTACGATTGGCTGATAGAATTTTTTTGTAACTTTGTAATTTTTAAGTGTAGAATTAAATAATTTGAGTAGGGTTAGGTGTTTAAATATATAATATAGTTAATTTAATTTGTAGTTTAATGTAATTTTAGTATAAAAGTTAGGTTAGATTAATTATTAATTTAATATAGTTTAATGTAATTTTATTATAATAGTTAGGGAAGGATAATTATTAGTTTAATATAGTTTAATTTAAATCTAAAGGTAAGTTTAAATTTATTTTAAGATAGGGATGAGTTAATATTTAATATAAAGTTAACGGGTTGTTGGGTTTAGGGGTTAATAGGTTAATTTAGTTTATGGCGATGTGGGGGCTGGTGGTTTAGGGGTTAATACATTTATTTAGTTGCAGTGGGCTCCGGGAGCGGCGGGATAGGGGTTAATACTTTTATGTAGGTGGCGGCAGTGTGGGGGCGGCAAATTAGGGGTTAATAAGTATAATGTAGGTGGCAGCGGTGTAGGGGGTGGCAGATTAGGGGTGTTTAGACTCAGGGTATATGTTAGGGTGTTAGGTGTAAACATAAAACATAACTTTTATTCTCCCATAGGAATCAATGGGATATCGGGCAGCAGCGAACATGAGCTTTCGCTGCTTTCAGACTTCCATTGATTCCTATGGCATCTGCCGCCTCCAGGGTGGCGGATTGAAAACCAGGTACGCTGGGCCTGGTAGACATTTCTTAACTAGCAAAAGTAGTCAGATAGTGCCGAATTTGCATTCGGAACATCTGTAGTGACGTAAGCATCGATCTGTGTCGGACTGAGACCGGCGGATTGTATGTTACATCACAAAATTCTACTTTTGTCGGTCTGTAGGCTTTGATAACTAAGGGGAATCAAGCTCTCCACAATCACGCTGGGGAATTCCAGCGTATTTGCGGTTGACGGCTTGATAAGTAGATGCCAATGTAACTATTAGTTATATTGTAGCTAGTTAGGGTTTATTTTACAGGTAAGTATTTAGTTTTAAATAGGAATTATTTAGTTAATGATAGGAATATTTATTTAGATTTATTTAAATTATATTTAAGTTAGTGGGTGTTAGGTTTAGGGTTAGACTTAGGTTTAGCGGTTAATAACTTTAATATAGTGGCGGCAACATTGGGGGCAGCAGATTAGGAGTTAATAAATGTAGGTAGGTGTCGGCGATGTTAGGTACGGCAGATTAGGGGTTAATAATATTTAACTAATGTTTGCAAGGCGGGAGTGCGGCAGTTTAGGGGTTAATATGTTTATTATAGTGGCAGCGACGTTGGGGGCGGCAGATTAGGGGTTAATAAGTGTAGGTAGGTGGCGGCGACATTGGGGGCAGCAGATTAGGGGTTAATAAATATAATGTATGTGGCGGCGATGTTGGGGGCAGCAGATTAGGGGTTCATAAGTATAATGTAGGTGACAGCGGTGTCCGGAGCGGCAGATTAGGGGTTAATAAGTATAATATAGGTGTCAGTGATGTCGGGGACGGCATATTAGAGGTTAATAAGTGTAAGATTAGGGGTGTTTAGACTCGGGGTTCATGTTAGGGTGTTAGGTGTAAACATAACTTTTATTTCCCCATAGGAATCAATGGGGCTGCGTTATGGAGTTTTACGCTGCTTTTTTGCAGGTGTTAGACTTTTTTCAGCCGGCTCTCCCCTGTTGATTCCTATGGGGAAATCGTGCACAAGCACGTTACACCAGCTCACCGCTGACTTAAGCAGCGCTGGTATTGGAGTGCGGTAATGAGCAAAATTTTGCTCAACACTCACTTCTTGTTTTTTAACGACGGGTTTCTGAAAACTCGTAATACCAGCGCTGTAGGTAAGTGAGCGGTGAGGGAAAACTGCTCGCTACCACCGCACAGCCTCTAACGCAAAACTCGTAATCTAGGTGTAAGTGTTTGTTATTTTTGGTAACTTAGTTGTAAGTTTTTGGTAACTTAGTAATTTTTTAGTGTAGATTTAAATTATTTAAATAGGGTTAGGTGTTTAAATATAGAATATAGTTATTTTAATTTGTAGTTTAATGTAATTTTAGTTTAAAAGTTAGGGTAGATTAATTATTATTTTAATATAGTTTATGGTAATTTTAGTATAATAGTTAGAGTCAATATTTAATATAAAGTTAGCAGGTTGTTAGGTTTAGGGATTAATAGGTTAATTTAGTTTATGGAGATGTGGGGAGCTGCGGGATAGGGGTTAATAACTTTATGTAGGTGGCGGGGTGTAGGGGGCAGCACATTAGGGGTTAATAAGTATAATGTATTTGTCGGCAGTGTTGGGACGGCAGAATAGGGGTTAATAAGTATAATGTAGGTGGCGGCAGTGTAGGGGGCGGCAGATTAGGGGTTAATAACATAATGTAGGTGGTGGCGGTGTAGGGGGCGGCAGATTAGGGGTGTTTAGACTCGGGGTACATGTTAGGGTGTTAGATGTAAATGTTACTTATAATCTCCCATAGGAATCAATGGGATATTGGGCAGCAGCAAACATAGCTCTCGCTGCTTTCAGACTCCCATTGATTTCTATGGCATCCGCCGCCTCCAGGGGCGTTTTATTGTAAACCAGGTACGCTGGGCAAGAATAGTGGCGAGCGGACCTGTTAGATATTTGCTAATTAGCAAAAGTAGTCAGATAGTGCTGAATTTGCATTTGGAACATCTGTAGTGACGTAAGCATTGATCTCTGTCGGACTGAGAACATCGGATCGTATGTTAAGTCACAAAATTCTACTTTTGCCGGTCTGTAGTCTTTGATAAATAAGGCGAATCAAGCTCTCCACAATTACACTGCGGAATTCCAGCGTATTTGCGGTTGATGCCTTGATAAATAGGCCCCTATATCACTAATGGAATTTTCCTCTTCATACTTCTGATTATTCTAAAGCTTCGGACAAATTGCAAACAATGGTGTTGATGCATTCACTTCTTTGATGAATAAATTCCTTACAGTTACTGCATAAGATTTTATCACAGTCTGAAGTAAAAAATGTCCTCTGGAACCAAACAAAGCAACATTTTGTCTGTCCATGATAATAGCATCTCCCTCTAACATTGCCAATGAAAAAGAAGTGTGGCACATTGATTCTTATATTATCCTGGGAAAAAGCTTGACTTCTAACAAATAACCTCCATTCCAATAATCTCCACTGTAGATCTTCTTACGCCCACTAAGGTCTACACATTGGCGTTTCAGCCAGAAAATTATGTCCTCTATTGGAATGGATTCAGGATCAAATACAATGATCACAGACTCCAGCCTGGTAATTGCATTTGCCTCAAAGTTATTCCACTCAGGTGTGTCTTTTACAATCTTCTACTGCTGCCAGGAAGACTCCAGATGAGACGGCATCTTAAAGCTGATATCATAATGCTCTGAATATGGAGCAGGCAGCAGAGCAGAAACAGCATCTGAACCCAGGGATTTATTAATAAGCACCTCTGTCCTCTTCATGATTGTCACAATAGGTTAATCTGACTACATCCCTTCTATTTAAAGGATTTTTCCCATGTAAATTACAAAAAGACTTAGGGCCTCTCTAAGCTTTACATCTGGAAGTCTAAAGTTAGTCAGCAAAGGAAGCAGCAGCATTTGCATTTAAAAACAGGAGACACAGATGATGCAACACTGGCAAATGACTTAGGGCTGGATTAATAGTAAGGTGCTATCTTAACATTCGCTTGTTACCTTTTACCAGCAAATGTTAAATAAGTAGCCATTACAAGTGGCTGGTTAATGCTACTGTGAGCTCAGTTTTACACATAGCGCTTGAAATCATTAACCAGAAACCATATAAACATATAAACACATAAATATATATGTATATAAGCATATACATATATATTTATTTCTTGCTGCCCAATGCTGCACTTTTTCTCCCTGCGCTGCGCTAGGTGGTTTGCTGGCGGCTGGCGGCATGAAAATGAGGCTCCCATTGGAGCCTATGTAAGTGCGCTGTTGTGAGCGATTGATGTAAATGCAAGGAGTTAGTATTGCTTCAGGCTGCATTACATATTGAGATTTGCTTATAGCGTTGTTCCCCTCTATTACTCACATCCATTGCTTCTTCATAATCCCCATTTTTGGCCTGTGCACAAGCAAAATTTATGTCTGTATTACTTTTCTTTACTGCCTCCATGTTGCTGATTGCAGCAGCTGCACATGGCTGCAAAGTTTGTTGATTTGCTCAGATTCACTAAAGAAAGATTAATTTTCTTGTCTGCCCTCACTTAAAGGGACAGTCAAGTCAAAATTAAACCCTCATGATTTAGATAGGGCATGCAATTTTAAACAACTTTCAATTTACTTCAAATTTGCTTTGTTCCCTTGGTATTCTTTTTCTGAAAGCTAAACCTAGGAACCTCTTATCTCAGTGAATTTTGAAAGCTATTCACAGTTAGGCACTGATTGGCTAAATTGCAAGTCTGCCAAACGAATTGAGATAAGTGAGCTTTGCTGCTTGCTCAGTTTGCACAACCCCATCAACTTTTAGCAACTCAGAAGCTGACATACCATGCAGTGTTCATTTTCATAAGTGTTTACCTTTTCATCAGAGGCCAAACTGAATCCGCAGTCTTTCTATGCTTCACGTCTGCAGCTTCCTGACCCCCTCCTGGGTCAGCAGCCATACATAGGGCACTATGACCTAAAGGTCTTTGGGCTGGCGAGATTATTAAAGAATGCTCACCAGTACTTATATTTCCCTAGTGGAAGGATCTAAAGCCACTTTTTAGAAAGAGAGGAATCTTCTACTTCCAATAAACCTGGGGTAGCCTACTATTACCACCTACTGAAAGTCCATAAAAATGTTGATACTCCCCCTGGGAGACCTATTATTTGGGGTGTAGATTGTTTGACTAGCAATTTATCTAGGTATATTGATTGGTTCCTAAAGAAGTATGTGACCAATTTGGAATCATACATTAAAGAAACGACCGACCTCCTTGATAAACTTAATAAAACCCCTGTTAGTAATAAGGATAGACTGTGGATAAGCTGCGATGTCACCGCATTATATTCCAATATTCAACACAAATGGGACTAATAGCGGTGAAATCTTTTCTGGATACAGATTTATATCTACCTGTTATACAACGTGGATTTTTATTGGAGTCTATTCAGTTTATTTTAACCCATAATTAATTTGTTTATTTAGATACATTTTATCTCCAGACCTGTGGAACGGCCATGGGAACGCGTTTTTCCCCTAACTTTGGGAACCTGTTTATGGGTCATTTTGAGCAGAGCTTGATGTATCTGTCATCGTTCTGGGCAAACGTGATTTTCTATGGCCATTTCATAGACGATCTGTTGTTTGTTTGGGAGGGCCCAACAGTATTGGCAGAATATTTAGTGAAATATCTGAATTGTAATACTTGGGTGATTTCATTTTACCAGCAGTTAGAAAGAAAACCCTATACATTTTCTAGATGTCATTTTTGAATGGAGCCCTGAAGGCCATGTTTTGTCTAAAAGTTATTTTAAAAAGTAGACTCTAAGGGGTCAATTTATCAAGCTCATCTGCTCTGAGGCGGCGGACAGAAATCAACCCGATCTAATATGATCGGGTTGATTGACACCCCCTGCTAGCGGCCGATTGGCCGCAAATCTGCAGGGGGCGGTATTGCACCAGCAGTTCACAAGAACTGCTGGTGCAATGGTAAATGCTGACATGTCAGCATTTATCGATGTGTGGCGGACATGATACACTATCATAAATTGACCCCTAACAGTTATACTAATAGACACAGCAATCATCATCCAAAATGGTTGGAAAATATCCTGTTCAGTCAATTTCGCAGAATTGGATGTCATTGATCCTACTTGCATTTATGATAGTAAAAGTAGAGCACTATCATAGAATAGGGATTTTTTTTTTTGTTACACAACCTAAAAATAAAAAAGGTGATAGTAAGCTTGAGAAATCTTCTAAGTTTATCACCAAATTTAATAGCAATTATAAAAGTATTGTAAACATTATAAACAAACATTGGTCTGTTTTATCCTTGGATCCGATTCTAAAAGATCTAATTAGAGAGAGGCCCATATGCCTTAGCACCAAGTAAGGTAGTATCCCACCATAATTAAAAAAGTGTGGAAACAATAAGGGTTTGAACTTTTTAGGAACTTCTAATTGTGTATATAAGTGCAATAAAGCAAGATGTGGTACTTGTATTTTTCTTGATAACAAATGTTCTGTGTTTAAATCCAATACTACTCAGGAAACCTTTCTGATTAAATCCCGGATAAGTTGTGATAGTTGTTATGTGGTATATTTAGTTGACTGCATTCGTGGTCTCCAATATTGTGGCCACACCAGCAGGTCTTTGAGAGAACGGTGGAGTGAACACCTTAGGAATAAAAAAATTCTATCATAGCACCAGTAAACATCTAGGTAAAAAGGGTATTTAAAAAGTTAGACCTGGGGGGCGGAGCCAACTGCCATTCTGTAAAGACGTCTGTGTTTAGGTCTCTGCTCACAGACCCAAATTTATATAGTATTTAGCTAAGGTACAGCAAAAAAAAGTGCTCCTAATAACTAGGTTTCATACTATAACCATATCTTATTCACCTAAGAGCTGAAGTTTGCGAGTTACCAGTTAGTTTTCCCTACTCTAACAGGAGGCCTATACAGCACACCGGACAGTCTTGCTACTTGTGTCCTGCACTCCGAAGGGTCGGGGATCCGCTCCGGAGTGATTTCAGTAAAGAACCTTGCCACCAATATAAATCTAACCCTAATGGTGCCGGGACTACCCCCCTTTAGACAATTTGAGCCGCGGCTGCTTCCCTGAGACCGCCGACTCTGTAACACCATCACTGAGCTGGTCCTGCTTTACACACTGCCCGGTGGAGCCTGCGGAACAATCTGACATAACCCGGCTAAGGTCCGGTCAGAGGGGTTTGTCAGCAGAGCACGGAAGGTACTTCCCCTGTTGCCGGCGTGATCGGTTGGTGCTGGACATCGAACTGGGCTCCCACAAGGTAAAGCCTGGGATTTTGTTTATATTGCCTACAAGGGGTGAAGTGTATATTTAAAAGGGACACTCGCTGTTGCTGGAGGGTAATTGATTCCCATTACATAAAATATAGACTTGAGGCATTCAGACCTGCTGCATAAAAAGGCGCCGAACTCCGCCATTTCTCCTTCTCCCTCCTCACAACTCTGCAGCGTCTGGGCACACAATAATGAAAAGACACTTTCCCCCAGATATTCTTCAGGGGATGTTGTTAAACTGGAAAAGTGGGATTCATCTGGAAGACACACTAAATAGTTATGGCTGTGTGAAGGCAGCATTAAAAAACGCCTTAAAATAAAAGTTTTTCTGCAAGTGTTCCCCTCCTTCCCCAGCTCAGGAGGAAGACTTCTACTCTGGTCTGTCACATATACATAGTACTAAAGTAACCAATTTTATTGAGGGTACCAGGACTAATACAAGCTCTTCACTGTCCATATTTAGCACTACTAACAAGTGTGCAGCTATTGATAATTACAAGTAATCTTTCAGAGGATAGTGTCCTGAGAATCTAAATTGCACACCACATGGTTACATCCCATACATGATTTAAAGGCACATAATTGAATATTTTGGTCTGTTGGAAATAATTTCTTTATTGAGGACCCTGCAATACTCAAATAGATGTCCTAGCTCTAACAGCCCTAACAAACTGCAATAAATATTTTCGTGGGCAGTGTCTTAAGTAACTATACCGCACTCCACACAGCTCCATCCTCTCCCTAAGATAAAAACACAGAACTAAACATCTTGGACATTTAAAAGTATCTTCTTTACTGTGTACTCTGCAATACTTTAATAGCAGCCCTAACTCTACATACCAAGTACACATCAAATTTGAGAGGCGCACTCCTCTCCCATTTCCTGCTGTGCTGAGTCGCAGCAGGTCATATCCACACTCCTTCTCCTGTCTTGACATAGTTAAATCAGGCTCAGTTTATGACAGGTACATGAAGTAAGGGTGACACACGCAGTGCATTCCGGATAGAGAACTGCGACAGATCAGCTAAGCACATTAGAGGGGAACCTTGAGATAACCCTCACCTAACATAAAAGATCCCTCAATACGTAGCACTGCAGCATATCCCACAGCTTCAAAACACAGCTGCCATTGTATGGTACGGTATTGATTTGCAGTAACTACTGAACTGTACAAGCTCACTTAACAGCCTCAGCTGGGACGGAGAAAGTATATTGCCTCAGCTGAGACAGAGAAAATACATTTGGTTTCTGGGAGACTTCTCTCTTATTTTTGAATAGGAGCAGGGAGCAAACTAGGAAGGAACACTTGACCCACAAAGACAGACTTTATATCTTTACCATTCTACAGAGTTATTAAGATTTGCTGGGGTCTAGATATCTTTTCCAGCCTAATTTATCAGAGGTCACTACATAGTTACAAAAGGCTCTCAAGCTCAGACTCCCTCCCCTCCTTTCTCGCTGCTCTCTGTAACAGCGGGTCATAACCAACTCCCTTTTACCCACTTCGCCCAATAGGGGGCACTCCCCTGGGAGGGAAGTCTTGCACAAGCCCTGTGTTACAAACATCTAGCCCTCGGTTCTAGTTGAAACAAGTTCAAAACATGATGCAAGGCTAAAGGCATAATGTAAAGGGTGCAGGATAGTGAACCCTCCAGGTGCTTTCTTAATTAAGGACCCTGCTAAACCAGCTATACAAGCAAGACGTTAAAACCCCTACAAGCCCGATTAACCATGGCAAATGTAATAAGAAGAAAGCAAAAAACTCAAAAAAATCCCAAAAGAACCTTAACTGATCATTTTCATAGCAAACATGCTTCAGATATGGAAAACTCAGAAGATGACTCCAGAGATTCAACCATCTCCCTTAACAGATTGGCCAAATCAGACAATCCACGTAGGGAAGGTACTACCCTCTCGCAGTCAACATTTCTAGATACAATTCAGGTTCTGTCTGACAAAATGGATACACACTACACATCCTTACGTCAGGAACTTAGACAATCTGTAACTAAGCTGAAACGAGATGTATCTGCAGTGAGTGCACGTACTGAATTTCTGGAAAAGAAACATGAAGATCTCTCTCTTGATCACTCAAACCTCCTAGATTACTCACAAAATTTAGCAATACAGATCTCAGACCTAGAGGGTAAGCTGGCAGATTTAGAAGACAGGTCACGTCGCAATAATTTGAGAATCAGAGGAGTGCCAGTGTCAGTCACCTCAGCTGACCTTTCAGGCTATCTCCAATGACTATTCAAAGAAATACTAGACATGCTCCAGCCACAAGAATTGTTAATTGATAGAGCTCATAGAGCCACACGTCCCCGAAACGCCTCTGCGGATGCCCCTAGGGATGTTATTCTGAGACTACATCATTTCACAGCCAATGAAAAACTTCTAAGAGCCTCATTTGCTAACAAGACGTTAAAAGAACCATATCATAACCTGCAAATCTTCCCAGAACTGTCACAACACACTCTAGCAAGGAGAAGATCCTTTCAACAGTTCACAAAGTGCCTACGACAACATAACATCAAATACAGATGGGGATTCCCCGTGAAAATCTTTTTGCAGCATCAAGAAAGATCCTACGTAATCTCTACCCCTGAACAAGGAATGAAGCTTCTTAACACTCTAGAACTTAACCTCCCTCAGAAACCAAGTCGCAACCAAACAGACATCTCAGAACCGCTCAACGCATCAGTCCCAGACTGGAATCCAAGCCCATGTTCGCCTAACGACCAAGTCACATAGGAATCTGAGCATACATACGGGTACATATCTTACCCTCATCAAAGCTCAAGTAACCATACACATTCTACTCTACTCTTTAAAAAGGTCTCTTGTTATTCGGGCGCTATATGAGCTCACACACGGGTACTCATCTTACTCTCCTCTAGCTCATATACTCAAACCTGCATATGCCTGATACCCAAGCGGACATTATGAGACCTACACTTTTGCCTGGAACAGACCTAACGAACCCTTAATCAAGATAGGACTTCGAGACACAAAGGACACAACACTTTCTTCACCGCTGAGAGTTGAAAGACTTAGCAGACCTCTCCACACAGACTGCCTAACTACTGAAGAGAACATCAGGACTTTGCTCTCGCTCAATAGGCCTACAGGTGATTTTATCTTTACTACTAACACAGTATATACCTAGCAGTTTGCAAAAAGGTTACACGTTACTCTATATTGAACTCTAAGGCTGAATAGAGCAGTTCAGCTCAACTATATAAGATTTGCTTTAAGACAGATATGTAAAACACAAGTATCATCTTAGAAGAAATGTATTTACACTGCAAACAAACTGTCCTTTTAACCAGATTATCTGTTTATGTTTAGTTATGTTACTCTGTTAGTATATTAGCACGTTAGACTATTAGTATGTTATTCTTGTTTAGAACAAATGAGCATTTAACAATTGTGTCTTGGTTATAAGAAGGTTACAGAACAGTCACAATATAGCTAATCTATTACGTGGCATTCCTATGTACTCACACTTTATACCTTTCCCTTTCACACCTCTTTGTTTATTACTGCAGGTAACTTATTTCACAAAGATTTACATGACTGATGGAGCTAACCCCTAAAGTTAACCTTCTAGACTTAGCCCACTTCTCTATAGAAATAGAATCCACTAGTAATTCCCCTTGATAAGCGCTTCCCTACTCAAGAGTCCACTTCGTAGCCTGCTAGGTATACACCATGGCGTACAGCACTCTTTATTCAAACATATAATAGCCTATCGAGTTCCTTAATATTAGAACACATTAACATAAAGATACCCTGGAGGGTCTCATGACCCTGACACCCTACCATCATTCCACTACATACTTCACCAAAAACTTCACCCGGTCCTACTAGGACACATCTAGCAATACACAGCAGCTCCGCCCCCCCCCATACGGGTTCTTTACCTATTTCCTTACCGTGAGCGGCTCTTGTCCGCTGTACTCTTTCACCCCTTTCCTTTCTTAAGCTTAACACTTAAAACTCTACTAACACTGCAGATTATTGGATCATACCATGAGAAACATATAACGTTTGTAGCTATACTTATCCAGAGGCAAGACACCTTACCCCTTCTCCCTCATTCCTCTCTTCATACCCTATTGAACAGTTAGATATCATAGAATATGGAACAGCTACGCATTATATCCCTTAATGTTAAGGGTCTAAACTCGCCGACAAAGCGTAGCCTCCTCTTTAACTACCTCCAGAAATCTAGAGCAAACATTGCCCTTCTTCAAGAAACCCATTGGACACTTACACCGCATACCTCTCATTCAACTAAGAAATTCCCTGTAGTTCTAGAAGCATCATTCACATAAAAAACTAGAGGGGTAGCCATTCTTTTTAGTAAAGACATAAAGTTTGAGCTCATTCACACCGAAGTTGATCCCCAAGCAAGATATATAATTATCATTTGCAAAATAGACTCCAAACTGACTACTATTGCAAATCTTTACGCCCCAAATACGAAACAATTACGCTTTCTCAATAAGGTCTTACATATTTTATCAGACATAAAACAAGGGGAACTGATTTTAGGGGGAGACTTCAACCTTATATGGGACCACAATATAGATAGAATGGGCCCTAAGATCTCCACCATAGATAGATCAGTGTCCTCCCTTTCTAGAGCATTCAGATCTTTAATTTGTCAATATGATATCTATGATGCGTGGGGATCACTTTACCCGCAGGAAAGGGATTTTACCTTTTACTCTTCCCCTCATAAATCCCACACCCAATAGATTTATTGGATAAAATATCACAAATTAAAATTGACCCGATATCCTGGTCGGATCATGATGCCTTACACATGTCATTCATGGCCCAGCCCCCACTCTCGCCAGGCTCTTTGTGGCGTCTAAAAGATTATATGTTAACAGACCCGCTCACTAAGAAAGATAGACAGGAAAAAATCACCAGTTTTTTAGAAATAAATGATGACCTCCAAACCTCTACTGAGAACTTATGGGCTACACTTAAGGCTACACTAAGAGGACACCTAATTGACATAGAGACAGAATTCCAAAAGAGGAGAGTGGCTACTCTCTCCTCGTTAATTACTCAAGCCAGGCTCTTGAGGAGACAATTAGTTGAGTCATATTCCATCACTACAAATAACAGACTTCAAGAGGTAAATAAACAGATACAAGATGCTGAATTACAAAGGGCACACTACACATTAGAGAAGTTCAAAAAATTATACTACCACTTTGGTAATAGGGCCACATCCTTACTAGCAAAGAAATTACGACATCGCTCTGCACAGTCCAGGATACTAACTATTAGAAATAAACAAGGACAGCCCGTCTTTGCCCCTGGATATATTGATAATATTTTCAAAGATTTCTACCAGTCACTATACAATATAGAACAGGACATGGATATACCCCCCCCCCCCTACCTCTACAGACATAGCTACCTTCCTTGTAAACCTCAATCTACCTACGCTAGATTCAGCACTTACTTCCGCTTTAACAGCCCAAATATCACCTCAAGAGGTAGTTCATGCGATTAAGTAATTGAAACTAGGGAAATCCCCAGGTCCAGACGGATACATAGCTCGCTTTTATAAAACTTATCAAACTATACTAGCCCCCCTGCTCTGCAGATTATTCCAAGAGGTTATGCAAAAGGGCTCGTTTAATGCTGAGTATCTTGAGGCGGTAGTGGTCACAATCCTCAAACCAGGGAAAGACCCAGAAAAATGCAGTAGTTACCGACCCATCTCCCTCCTCAATATTGACATTAAATTGTACGCCAAAATTTTAGCTAACAGGATATCGAAAGTAATTACTTCAATCATCCATCCTGACCAAGTGGGATTTATCCCAGACAGAGAGGGCCCAGACGCCACTAGACGTATATTGGATCTATTTAATATAGCGTCCAGGGGTGAGGCCCAATTTCTGGCCTTATCCCTGGACGCGGAAAAAGCCTTCGATAGAGTAAGATGGACTTATCTATGGGAGACGCTGAGGACCTTCAAGTTTCCCATGCCTTTTATCAAGGCCATACAAGCCTTATACTCTCATCCTACAGCTCGAATCAGAGGTACAGGCTTTCAATCCAAAAGTTTTGCCATTACAAATGGCACAAGACAGGGCTGCCCCCTCTCCCCACTACTATTTGCCATAGCCATAGAACCCCTTGCACAGGCCATAAGAACAGACCCTTTGGTAAAAGGCATATCATCTGGAGATCATACACACAAAATCTCGCTATACGCGGATGATATAACCCTATTCTTGACTCATCCGGCTGAATCCCTGGTAGCAGTATTTAAGATTATAGACAAATTTAGCTCTATGAGCTATTATAAATTAAACGTCGACAAGACGGAAGCCTTAATAGCTAATCTCACGGCTCAGGAACTCGGGGCACTGCAAAACTCCTATAGGTTTAGTTGGAAATCCAACTCTGTTAAAGTTCTAGGAGTTCATTTAGCTTTAGATCCCATGATCACCATATCTAAAAATTTCACCGATAGGCTCACAGAGTTTCACAAACTCCTAAATCCATGGGAATTCAAGGAAATCTCTTGAACAGGGAGAATGGCTGCTATTAAGATGTCCTTTCTCCCTAAGATCACATATCTATTTAGATGCATACCATACAACAGCCCAAGACCCATTCTGAATAAATTACAAGGTATGATTACTACTTACATATGGAAAGACAGACGCCCTAGAACGGCGAGACAGACTTTAGAAAGACCATACACGCAAGGAGGGCTAGCTCTCCCTAACCTTATTACATATTTCAACGCTACTACACTTTCACACATATTAGAGTGGAATAATCATAAGTCGAATGCCTTAGGCTGGTACCTTGTGGAATCCTTGATGCTTCCCCCTAATCTAACCTTACCTGACCTCCTGTGGATACCCTCACATCACAGGCAAAAACTAGGATCCCTGTGCCCCACACTTCAAGACGCATTAAAGTTTTGGGATCATATTCGCCATGACCCCAATATTTCACCTTACCCTTCGCCTGTTCTTACCTTGGCAGCAGCTTTGGTTGCATTGCTAGAAACTCATCCAGACCTATGGCAGACCCTGCACATTAAAACTGTTAATAATTTTTATGACTTAGGGACCTGGCTCTCTCACCCGCAGCTTTGCACCAAATTTAACATACCCCCGAAGTTACAATTTGAAGCCTTCCGCATTAGCTCCTTACTGCGCTCATGGGACTATCCAAAGAGGGCTCTTAGATTACCCTCGATATGGGAGCACACATGGACTAAGGCGCACACTATCAAGCACGCACTATCCTTACATTATAGCCTCCTAACAAACACTAAGCCTTTCCTCAAAATATCGCAATACAGCGCTTGGGAGAAAGAGATTGGATTCATAGTAGACACTGATGTTTGGCATAGCAGAATACAGACAACTAGGAAACCTCTCCACTGTGCTACCCTATGGGAGCTATATTATAAAATCACGGTAAGATGGCATCTTGTTCCCGTCAACTTACATAAAACCTACAACTCACAATCTCCCCTCTGTTGGAGACTATGTGGCCAGTCAGGCACTCATGTACACATCTGGTGGTCATGCCCAAAAATTCAACCTCTCTGGAGGAAATTATACAACACAATGAATAACCTTAATATTTATCCCCCTTGCTTACCGGAGGTCACTCTCCTACATATGCCAGTTCCTACTTTAGACAAATCCGCAGACGCCCTTACGATTTATCTCTTCATGGCAACTAAGCTGGCTATTGCCAGAGCGTGGAAGAATGAAACCCCACCATCTTTTACACAAATACTATCTATAGTCAGACATATCAGACTAATGGAGCAATATTCCTTTAGAGTACTTGACAAGACAGATTCACACATCAAAATTTGGCATCCCTGGCTTACACTTTACCCAGAATGAGCTAAAAACCGAAACAGAACTCTTACTCCCGCAGACCCTCACCCCCTCCCTCCCCCTCTTTCCCACCCATTGCCTCTGGATATCGATATGGTTATATTTATGTTCTCTGCTTATCTGGATATATTTATATATGCGTGATCGTACGCAGATATATATGGATATGTACTTGTACAAGGTTCTAAAATGTGTAGACCTCACTTCTACTTTCTCCATGTCTAAATTAAAGCAAAAATGTTTACATAGTTATCTAATGATCTTATTGTATCTTAGAGAATGGACCATAGAGTCCAAACTATTTAAGAGTTTTATGTATTATTGTATAATCTTATTCTACTATCTTTCTTAAAAAAAAATTATAAAATAGAGACAAGATATATACAGGCAGGGAATCCTAATTTTTTCCTTGTTTTTTTGTTTGTTTTTTTTTTCTTCACAACTAATGGACATGTAATACAATCATAGGTATGACAGATGTTACAGGTCGCATCCCTGACATTGAAAGAGATGCGCACCAACTATTACCATGTATTCATAGCGATGAAAAATTGTATTGTTATCATGATTTGCAACAGCATATCCCTCCTGTATCTCCTTTCATCCTTTTATTGTTCATGTTTGATTGTCTCAATAAAAAAAATTTTGGGAAAAAAAAAAGTTAGACCTATCAAATGTATTCCTCCTTCCAATCAATACAACCGCTTTACCAGATTGAGACAAAGGGAGAACTTTTGGATTTGGAGATTGAGAACTCTTAACCCAGAGGGTCTTAATGAAAATTTAGATTGAACAGCCATTAATTAAGTTTTGTATTTGAATTTTTTTGTGGGTTTTTAATTTATCATCTTATTATATCATTATATTTTTTAAAATATCGTTTGTTCATTGCTTAGTATTTTATATATTGGGTTTTTAATATTGTACTGATTAGTATATTTTTTTTTAATATTTTGTATATGTATTGGATACATTTGTATTTATCTAGTGTGCAATTTATGAAATTTCATCTGTCACATTGTAACTCTTATTATTGATCTATAAGAGTGGGTAATCACATTTTTGTGATGCGGGTATCCTCCTCCTAGATTGTCTACTGAAATATATTGCTTTGTAATTTCTTACACATTTTGTCATTAAAGTGTGTTTTGCCCTTAAACAATATGGATGTGTGGGATCACGCAATAATTCAGCGCAATTATGGCCTATCATGTGAACAAAATCTCTTGTCAAATGATGTCAGCGTTATCACATGATTTGGTAACCACTGATTATAGGCTAGTCATGTGGAATACAAGTACCTGATTGGATTATACAATTTGGTGCTGTTTTTACCTCAATGTACTGGTAATTGCGTGTTTCTAATTATCCCTCGAGGAGTATGTCCACATCAGAATGGGAGATATGTTATTTGAGTATATGCACCTTATGTAAGTAATTATTTTTAATTCATTCTTAATTGTTGATTGATTTGTGTGCTACATATATTTGTCCGGTGAATCTTTATTATTATATGCTGTTTGAAGAAGCAAGTATAACTTGCGAAATGCGTCCAGCTTGTGTACATTTGTATCTTAAATGGAATAAACTCTCCCTTGCTATTCCTGCTTGTGGAGCATTTTAAACACTTTTGTTGCCCTGTGGTCCTGTATGGTGATTGGAAGTTACCGTGGGATACCAGGAAGTGTCATTGACTACTGGACTTAAGTTTACTGGGGAGCTTTTAATACCTTAGATCATTTTATTATGCACTTTGTGATAAGTGCTCATACATTGTGAGTATACTACTTGTGGGTTATTCTGGTGGGGCCTGAGTCTTGGGATACTATGCCATTGGAGCACCTTCTGTTTTTTTTGTCCTTTTTTCTTTTTCCTTTCAAAGAAAACAGGGTGTCTCGCTAAGGGGCGTTTACTGCATTTGTGTATGGGGAGGAGATGGATAGATTACAAAAGTGCACAATAAAATGTGTATTTAAAATATCTTACAAAACGAATAATTTAACCATTTACTCAAAAAAATGCAGGAACATTGTATTGTTAAGATGCACCAAAAATTGTAACAAACATTTTCACAAAAATCATATTTTATCAAAAATGTAAAATGTGTATGTAATTTACTTAAGAATAAATCGCTTTAAATATGCACAGTGTAAATCTTAATTTATGTACACAGGATGTTCAAAAAACACTTAGAAAGTCGTAATGTTTAGGCTGAACATGGGCATTCCATGGGTGTCTATGAAATTATCTCTCTAATCCCAGCGTAATTCTGTAAAGATTTTATATTGCGCCCCCTCTGCTCACTGCTAGCTTTGTTCCATGGTTCCAGCGAGCTCCATTACTTTCAATAGGAGATATCTCTCCATTTCTAGGGACTACCCCGTTTTTACAATAATTCCACAAGGGCAGCCCATGCAAAGGTTGGCGAGAAAAAACACATCTGAAATTGCGAGGTTTACATAATCAAGCCCTGAGTCCCTAGTCGGTTAGCCACCAACTGTCTACTCTATTCTCTCTATATATTGCATGTATGTGCAATCTTATATTTATACCCCATGGAAACAGGAACAGCTATAATTAAATTAATAACAGATGCCACTTTATTTGATTTTATTTTGAATATTATTTAGTAGTGCCAATACTTTTGTTAACTATGTTTTGCAGGGGGGATCACAGTGCTCAATATAATGTTTAAGAAATTATCGTGTTAAAATGAAGATATATGGCTCCCTCTTGTGTGTAAGCTGAAAATATGGCTTATTATGGCTTGCAAGTGTTGCGTTAACAGTTATGCACGAGCGAAAAAGGGTTTATTGATTGTGTTTGCAAGCGTCGTGTTTTCTGTTCGTATTACAAGTTGAAAGTAAACACGATCATAATAACACCATCTAATAAAAATTATTCATATGTTTATCATAGAGATTCATACATACACATAAGTGTTTGTATGTGTGTGTGTTTCTGTGTATATGTGTATTTGTGTATGTAGACATATTTCTGTGTATATATGAATTTGTGTGTGTGTGTGAATTTGTATGTTTGTCTTTGTGTGCATATTTGTATACATGTGTGTACTTGTGTGTAATATATAATGTAACACAATGTGATGACTTAAACTAATGATATTGCCCTTGAGTTTCAAGTAAGTTTGCTTTCTGCACCTGCAGCACCTGTATTGATGGATATTTGGCGGTTACAGCCATATTTGGAATACAAACTTAACCACACATAGAGTCACATATATATAAATGCAAATAAAGTCTGTTCTCACACAGACAGATGACCTGCCCTGTCACTAAAAATCATTATTTGTTGCAATTTGTCCAGCTTGTTTTTTATTGATGACTTCAAAGATTTTGGTTGTCAGATATTTTGCTGTTTCAATTAGTCATGTGAAATATGACTGTAAGTATTATTAACATTATAGATCAGGTATTGTGACTCTGCAGTTTGCCAGCTCTCTTTGCATCTATCTGGGTCCGCAGGTAATTCTGATATAATATCATTGTCTGTTACTTTAGAAAACGTGATCGCCATCTATCGGTCTTATTGAGGTAATGCAATGTGACATTTCCAACAAGAAGAAAAAAATGACTATCAACAACAGACAGATCTGCTTCAAACCAAAGGATATACTGCACTTATGACATCGGAAAGAGAGGTTCAGATGGTCTAGTTTGCCAGGGCTCCCTAAAACATATATAATCAGGCATATTTACATACCACCAAACTTATACACTGTCAGATATGCTTATCTAGTTACACTCACACAAATACACAGTATCAAGCACATACAGACACTCTCTGTTTCAGTGTACTAAACCTTGCCAGGTATGCAACAAACTCCAGAGGATTCAGTAAAGGAATTTGTTGCATAAAGCACATACCACAGCCTGGCTCTCACTGCCCACAGAATACCAGATGATCTCCTTTTTATGTCACGTTGTTCCCATATATAAGCCTCAGGTGGTTAATTGTAAAGGTTAAGTGGTTAAGTCACTAATGGGATTTTTTTTAATTTATTTAGTATTTTTTGGTACACTTTAGGTATTCACCCTCGCCTTCACTGACTTTTTGCTCACTCTTATGCACTCCTCTTACCCAACTTTATTTTGCCTTACACAATTAGATTCAACCCTCCCTCTCTCTTTACACTCTCCTTCTTGCCATATCTATCTATCTATCTATCTATCTATCTATCTATCTATCTATCTATCATCTATCTATCTATCTATCTATCTATCTATCTATCATCTATCTATCTATCTATCTATCTATCTATCATCTATCTATTTATCATCTGTATATTAATCTATATGTATATCTATCTGTCTATCTATCTATCTCTCACCAGCCTTCTCATTCTCCCTCTCACACACCCTTTCCATTACTCATAATGTATGAAAAATACAATGTATGTGTAAAAGTGTTTTTGTGTATATGTATTATGCAGTGTGCTTGCAGGTTTAGTGTATGCAAAAGAATATTAATAAACACATATATAAACAACACACACTCCAAGAGCTCACTTTCTCCAGTTCCAACTATAGAGCTAAACTTCATCTGCTTTGCATTACCTTTTATACAACAATGTATCATTATATAGGGCCAGATTAAAAGTGGACCACGCTAACATTAAGGGTTAGTGCAACCTATTCTTTCAATGGATATCGCGAAGGGCTATTTTGGACTCATATTACAAGTTGAAGGTTATAGTTTGTGCTCGAGCAAAAGCTGAAACTGCGCTAGAATTATTAGCATGACTTGAGGCCTGAAGTAAACTGTAAGTATTACAAAACACATGTGAAACACAAAGTATTTCACACATATATACATTTTTTAATACAAATATATAATTTAAATATTGTTAAAATGTTTTAAAATGGTTAAAAGAATGTGTGTGTGTGTGTATATATATATACCTATACTATCATCGCGTTTGTAACACGTCTGTCGGTGTCACCAGTTGCACACGCATCCTCAAAGGAATGTTGGCTGCGCGAGACAGCCAAAAGAATGTTGGCTGTGTGCGCAGCCAAAATAATTCACCTGGATGCAGCGAAGGCAAACGGAGAACTACAAAAAAAAAACCTTACCACCTACAATAAGTGTTAAAAAAAAAAACTAACCACCCATAAGAAGTATTAAAAAAAAAAGCCCACAATGAGTATTAAAAAAACAAAAACAAAAAAACAGCTGCATAATAAATTTATTAACTCCTAAATCTGCCAACCCCAACATTGCAAACTACCTAATACATCTATTAACCCATAATCCACCATTCCCCCAGATCGCAAATTAAATAATTAATTTATTAACCCCTAAACCGCCATCCA